>NW_009601983.1:0-9347 GCF_000690535.1 Cariama cristata | reverse complement strand
GGAGGGCCCAAAGCAGCAACCCCAGCTGCCACAGTAACTGCATCTGCCCACGTGAGTCAAGTCCAGGAGAACGCAGTCCCCTTGGGCAGGTCACAGAGACTATTTCAGCTGCACTTCGGGGGACTTTGAAGATCAAGGTCAACAACTTAAACTGACATACCAGGGAGATAGTATCTGGGGCAAGAAAAATAAAAGGCTATAAACCTTCTTTGCACTGCCCCTACCAGCTGATTCTGAGTTAAAGCAGCCTCAGACTGCTACCCAAGAACCACCCTGCTTACTCACCTAATGGAGCTGAACAGGTTTCAGCCATCGTCTTCCCCAGCCCTTCCATAAACTTTAGTTCTCCATGTGCTAGACCAAAAACCCGCTCTCCTAATAACCAGCCTCAATCCTCCAGTATTCCCCTCCTCACTGCAAAGGCCTTTGCACACCATATTCCAAACTCTTCACCACCTTCAGGTGAAATGTGCTCATGAAGCAATGACATATTCAAGTTTAGTCCTGCAGGAAAGAATGCATTTTCCATCAGAGGCTGCAAAGCAAAAGTCAGGTAGGTTTACAGGTAGGTCTACAGCCTCTGCTGTTTTAAGTGAATAGTGCAAAATCAGAGATTCACAAGCTTTCCAGGCTAAGGACCACTTTCAGCCCCCCCAAGATTCTCACTAACCTCCACCTAGACCATTGAAGCTGTTGCTGAAAAAGAGAGTCTCAAAAGGCACAATGGCTCCACAGCCCACAGAGGCCATCAAATGAAGCTGATTTGCACTGGCTGACATCCCCAGCAACTGTACGGATGAAGCAAAAGGCGGTTGAAGCTAAAGGGGCAAGATCTCATCCAGGCATTGTCCTTTGGTAATCACCTCCGGGTGGGATGAGGGTTTGACAGCAGATCCTAAACATGAGGAAACCCGTTTTTGTTCACTTTCGCAGAGCGGTTGCTCCATTGACACATCACTGCAGTGTGCACAGGCAGGTGACTGACTCAGCCCCGCGCCAGTACCTGACGAGCACGTGGACGGGCACGCATGGCACGGCCATCGCTTCTTTCCATTGCCGCTCTCCAAGAGACTCAGCGCCCTGCCTTACCAGGAAATGCCCTTCTTTTGTACCTTGTTTATTGTTAATTGTGCTTTTTACATTGCAGTCATCAGGGCTAGAAAAGCTATCAGTGCAGTATATTTTAAATCATCTCCTGTCTTTCTAGAGATCAAAATTAGATCTTGAAAATGTTTTTATTTCATCACATTATCAAACCAGGAACAAACAACTCACAAACACACAAAAGAACTAGATTATTAGAAAAGGGCTCTCTAGGAAACATTTAACACTGCATGCAACTCCAGCCACTTTTTTTGGTTTTTTGAAATAGTCAGATGAACATGTGAACAGGAAAAAGCAGCAAATGGAATCAAAATTGCTACCAGTGCATAAGGAAGGTCTCTTACTAGGTCATTCTGGGGCACTCATGGTGTACGAGTGGCCAAAGGCAGTGGCATGCTCATGAACTACACTGACAAACCCAAGGCTGGGAGTACTGGTGGGAACGGACGGTGAAGGTGTATCGGAGGAGGCTTCCATCTGAGGCACATTCACAGAAAGCAGCGCAGCTTCCCACATACAAACCCCAGCTCTGACACACACCACCTTGTTAGTACTCGGGGCATACACGACTGGGTTAGATGTCAGGTTTGATTTCATTCTGCACTTCACAGTTTGTGGTCTTTAGGGTTCCAGTAAGGAAGCCGCAGTTGCTCCCCAGGCTCACATGACCTCCACAGTGTTTTTCAGCCGACAGTGATGCATGCACCACAGTCCACAGAAAACTGAGGAACACTACTGTTACATGCCAAAACCATATGGCCACCTCTGCTGGAGATGTATACATCCAGAAGAGTGGATGATTACCAAATCGCTGTATCTGGAAGAAATGTTTTCCTGAGCAGAACGGCCAGTGGCTTGTAATATAAGATTTATCTGAAGGCAACAGAGCATTAACAAGGAATCCCACTTAAGCTCATTGCCAACAAATCTTCCCCCTCTTCACAGGCGTGCAGCATGGTAGGACTGAACTTTCTGCTGACATCTTCCCTGCTTTCTGCTCCTGGAAGCATCAGAACAGCCTCTCTCCTAGGACTTTACAGCTCCATTTCAAGCCGCAAGCTGAACCAGGATGGCAGAAGTGTGAAAACAGTAAGATGTAACAAGAAAGAATCAGCTTCAACAGAACTGGGAGAGGTTTCAGACTGCTATTTTAATTCAGTTAAATAACTCTCCCCTGCACAGGGTTATTTATCCACACAAGTCCAGCACATTTTCTTTATTCAGCTACCAAAACCAAGCACACAGAAATGGAGAAAATAAAAAAAGTAACAGTCACTTTCAATTTTTTTTCTGCAAGGAAAAACTACTGTGAGATCAAGGAGCATTATTACATTCAAAGCTACATTACTTTAATTAAGGTGAAAACCCATGTTAACCTCATATATAAAAGCATCTATTTGGATCTTTAAAGCAGCTGAAGCTTCATGTTGCCTTACTGTAACTCAGCAAGGACCCAAACTTAAGCTAAGTCAAGCTGACTTTGAAGAAGGATCAAGTTGTTCGGTCTAACCAAGAGCTTGGCTGCATTAAGAGCTGGCCCCAAAGGCAGCTGGAGCAATCATCCACAAAGGAACTACTGAAAAAGCACCTTTCTCCATCCTGGGGGGAAAAAAAAAATTCAATCTATCCAAGATTGAAACAGCAGTAACCTAGGCTAAACCAGGATCACTTTAGCTTCAGGGGTGCATCATGAGATTGTGGATAAGGCTTTCCAAGAAAATCCTGTTCCAGTGCTTGTAGGGGCAATCACAAGTTGGTGCAACTCAATAAGGCGCTGTCATTCTGCAAGCATTACAGGTTGTGTTTTCAGACAACCTATGTCAGTGCTCTCTGACACATACACGTAAGCAAATACTATATATATATGTATATCTGTGTGTATCAGGGAGAAGCACAACTCATACACATTCATCCTCCACACATAAAGGTGGGCGCGTTCAGCTTCTTCAGGCCATGAAAACCAGAGGCAAAGATGCATAGTCAGATTACGTGGCCATTAATTATCGCTGTCCTATTGCTTGAAAAGTGGTGGTTATTTTCAAAATACAGCCCTCAGAACTGTGTTTGGATGTTGTGCGTGGGTGTGTGTACCTGCACATTTCCTCCTTGCAAAATGAACAATGAAGCACTGGGTTTTGATTCTATCCTGCACACAGAATGTGTTTAGAGTCACAACCACAGACAGGACAGGTTCACACCCAAAGAGAAACTTTTTTTTTTATTAACAAACCCACAACATTCACCCTCTTGAAGTCCTGCACTTAGTGAAACAACTTTCCTCGCCACAAACTGATGTGTGAAACCTAGAGCTCAGAGCGCTGGAACCCCTGGGACTAGAGGTTAACATCCGAGCAAATGGCAAAGTTTCCCGTTTCAGTGAATGCCCAGGGCACTGCCAAGCCACCCTTGTCAGTCTCTTCTTGGGTTTCCGAAACATGTCATGGAAACAACAGGCCAAAGACCATTCAGGTTATCTGAGAGAACTCCCTGCCTCCAGAAAGGTGACTGAGATCCATCTCCACTCAACAGTACACGCAACCTCAAATTACACCAAATAAAAGCAGAGCTTCCGAAACATTGTGAACACCTCTCCTGCAAAGCTAGCCAAGTGGCTCTCCCCACTGCAGAATTTGAACCATCATCTACTTACAGGAGTTTCTAAACATTCAAAACAAAACAATGAAGCCTTTTCATTGTTTCAGACATACTTTTCACTCTGAAGAGTTTTCCCACCAAGGAAACATTCACTGTGCAAGGCTCTCCTGCAAGCAGGACATACTCTTTACGCTGTGCAGATGGTTCACAGGATAATAAAATGGCTCAAAATCGGCCTCATCAAATCAATGATACAGGGTTGAAGCTGCTGATACATCACTACCCTGAGCTACCAGGAGCTTTCTGCCCAAGGCCTCTATGCTGAGCAAAACCAGACCGCTTGCTGTTATATCTCAAATTCAGCATCACTTCTACTATCTTCCCCACCCACCCCATAACCTCTGCAGATCACTTTCCAAGTCGGCGCAAGACAGTGGGTTGTGCAAACTTCACTTACCACAGCTAAATCAGAAGCTGAAGGAATTAAAAGAACATCCCCAACCTCCCCCCATCTGTTACTGGATTAACAAGAGAGACAGCACCTTCCCACGTAAGACAGAGGAGATTTCAAAGTGTAAGAGAAAAAAGCCAGAGAAGAACAGAAGCCAATTCCCTGCGGGCTCCAAACAGGAGACTGGAACAACAGTGTGAAAGAAGGCACGTTTCCTCTAGAAGAGCAGACCGCAGAGCATGAGAGAGTCTCCCCTGTCAAGAGCAGAGACATTCTCTATGACAGAAGGCTCAAGCCTAGCAAAGTATTTGCTCAAGGACTTCAGCCAAGAAAGAGAGATGAATTTAAACATACCTGCTCCATCCTTTAAACATTAGGAGGCAGGTAGAAAGACCTCATCCATCTCTCCCCTCCCCAGCTCACAAACGTGACCAAAGCAACAGTATAAAGTTTAAAAAGCAACACACAGCCAATAAAAAAAGTTACAATTCTTTATGAAGTCTATAATCTGCCTCCAGCAGTGTGACTTTTACAGGCAGACACCAAAACCAAAAACCAGGGCCAAAGTTCAGATGAGGGAGTCTATAACATCACAGTAGTGAGTTATGATTGTAGAGTTACCCAAGCCAACCTGAGTAATCAAACCGCACACCTCACCGAATAAGCCGATCATTTGTATGGTGCCACATCAGATTGCCTCCTAACGACAGGGCACAGGAAAGGCAGAGAGCCGCCTTTGCTAAACCAAAAGCAAGGGGGCAACGGGACTGTGGGAAGCCATTCAGCCCACCCCTTGTCCCAGGGCAGGATCAGCTCCGACAGAGAGCTGCAGGAGGCCTCTCTTCCTGGTGGTGACTCAGCCACCTCCCAGGCAATCCAATCCAGTGGTTTGAGGTCTGTACAGAGGTAATATCTCAGGCCAATAATCTTCCCTTAATTAAGTCTTCTCTATCCTGAAGCACTAGATGCTCTCCACTGACTCTGAACCTGGGAAATCAATAATACAAGTTTATTTAGCTACACCCTTCAAGGGCCCTTGGAGAGCAAACAAGCATCCCATTGCAACAGGTAGCAGCAGAATTCAAGCAATGCTGTTCAGTCAAGTAGGTGGAACATCAGATTTTCAACAATCTGTCTCAGCAGTTGGGTTTTCAACTAAACACAGGTGTAAGGCAGTAAGTAGGCTCGTAAGTAAACGAGTTTTCTAGCAGACTCAGACCAGAAGTCAAAAATTAGAGAAGCTTATAAACAATCAGCCCCTGAAGAGTAGAGTGTTTGGGCTGTTGTGGGAGAAAGGCTAGATGTTCAAGCACTATACAGCTCTCCTTTGTTAGCATCTTCAGTCTCAGGGTGTACCACATGCCCTTGACTCCATTTGTCTTCGGTGAGTGATCTTTTGTGTTCTTTAGGAACAAAATCCCAGGGAGGACTAATTTGCTAGCTTTGTCTAGTGTCTCACACATTCACAGACTTTACAAGATCTCTGAGCTCTGCACCCCAGACCTCTACTTCTGCACCACAGGAGCCTGCTCAACACACAGCTTGGGATTTCTGCTAAAACCCAGCGGACAAAGAAAATCTCCTTATTGCAGCTCTGGCTTCCTGGCTCTCATTTGCCTCTCTGGGTGGTTGTTAGCAAGGCACTACGTTTAGGAACAGAAGGCACACGCCTTCTGGCAGCTGCCTGCACTAGAACAAAAGGACCTGGAGAGAAACTCACACCCATATATTTGTTCACAGTAAAAAGAAACGCTTACACCTGACTGGCAAAAGCCAACAACACTTAGTATTTAATGAATACGAGTCGTGTCTTATTCAAAGCTGACACAGCAGAAGGCTTGGCAGAGAAGAGAGCCTTAAGAACACTGAATTTCTTTAATAATACCATAGAATTGTTGTCTTCTATGAAGGGTAAGCCTACAGTGCAGCCTGAATAAGCGCAACAGGGAGACGAAGATGTCTCTAGAACGACACAGTTCAGCTTTCAGACAACTACAGATCCATAGTCCTGAGGAGTGAAGGCGAGGGGTGTAAGAGTTGGGAAGGCAGGAAGGAGCATAACTCATGTTGAATTGTCTATTGCCACATTTTCTAGCTGGAGCAGCTTTCGTTGCTCCTAGAATCTACATTCAAACGTTATGAGGTGCAAGGGGTTCTCAGCCACACCATACTCACTACACCTTTGCTGGGACTGTTTCTACAACTCCACTGCATGTCCGTAGCCAATCCAGTCTGCCAAGACCCCTGCTGATGGAAAAGGAGTGCTATTAACTGGTGGATTTATAAACAAAGTTTTGGTGAGCAGAGGAAAAAAAAAAGCTGCACCAGTGAAAGAGCAGGAGTCATTTGCACAGAGATTAAGAAGGATTGGTTTCCTTCCATGGAGAGGGGCAACTAACTTTGAGGACATCAGCCAAAGATATGCAGCTATAACTGCTTTTGATTACATTGACCCCTGCCACCTCACTGTTACCTCCTGCACCTATTTCCCATATCAACCTGCTGACTCTTTTAAACACCCTTTATCAAACTCAACATAATATACATTTGAATACCTAGCATCACCAGAACTCTGATTTTTATCCGCCAACTTCTAGACACTACAACAGCGTAGAGTCAGGCAATAAAGGAGGACATAGCATCTCCAAGGACGGACTTAAAATGAAGGAAGACAACACGGACTAGACAAGCATCAGGCAAAAATTGTCAAGACCTCATTCAGCCCCAGAGGAACTGTCTGTATACGTCAGTCCTCTCCCTCAAAATTCCAGAACTGGAACTAAGAGCACAGGGAAAGGACTTGCGGGAAGAAGTAATCAATCATCCTTTCACCAGAGCCAATGATAAATTGTATCAGTGGCAACACCCGAGATCACAGACAACCTAAGGGTTCGGAATGAACCCATTTCTGCACAGGTGATTTGAGAAAGAACTGTGAGTGAACACAGACAGTAGCCCAGCGAGGCTCCACCTCTGCCTGTCTTTGCAGCATTCAACAGCAGGAAAACGAAGGCCAGCAAGAATGTGAATACAGACCAGCAGCTGAGAAGATGGATTAAAACCAAGCTGAAGATCTAAGAAATTACACTAGACAAAAAGAGGTCCGAACTCAATCTTAAAATACTCTGTAGCACAGAAACTGAAAAGTCTCTGACCTCAAAATAGTTCAGTGACATATGTAAAGCAGAGGACAGGCATGCTGAAGTCCTAATCAAGTTACAGAATTTTTCTTTGAAAGGCAAAGAAAAGACGGAGCAGCAGACAGCTGCTGAATGAAATGGGAGAAGCAAGGGGAGAAGGGGTTGGAGCAAACCCATCATCAAGAGAAAACAGCCTGAAAAATTAGTAGAAAATCTGTTCTGTAGGAATTGTTAGAAATCCACATGTACCATTTAACTTAAACGTACACAGCCCAAGGGAATTTGCATACGGAATCTGTAGAACACCACAGAAGATGCATTTCTATGACTCAGGAAAGCTTTGTCAGTGGGATGCCATCAGCTCATGCTGTTCAGGTGTATGAAATTTGACTTCAACACTAGGAATGCAGTCAGATGTAATTAATCAGGGCAAGAGAGACAAGGGGGCCAGCTCATACTATTCAGGTGTATGAAATTTGACTTCAACAAGAAGAATGCAGTCAGGTGTAATAAATCAGCTCAAGAGAGATAAAAGGCCCATGGAAAAGTCGTAATACCTATTAACAAGTGTTTCCTTGGGTTACAGGAACATTTGATGAAAATTAAATATTCCAGGAGGATAGAGCATGTCATTAGCTGTAGTCCAGAATCACAGAATCATTTGGGTTGGAAGGGACTTTTAAAAATCATCTAGTCCAATCCCTCTGCCATGGGCAATAAACCCCCTGCCCTGAAAAGGCAGTGAAATCACTGTGACCCTTGCCAATGCTGGCAGGGCAGCCACAGTGGGATCCACTCACTCCTATATTTATACCACATAGCCATGATTTGTATAACTCTAGATGAGACTTGTGCCGAGGCAAAAATGGCAGAGCATCTCCAAGAGCAGCTGGCAGCATGATGTCTAGCCCTTTCGCCCTTCCCTCCGTGCAAAGGCAGGGTCTGGATACAGAACATCCCACATTCACATAGCTGCTCTCTCCCAAAAAGCATAGTCCCCAAAATCCCCTTGCCCTTGTAAGAGCAATCAGTCAGGTGCCCCTCACTGAGGGGCTTCATGGCCCCTTCCAGAAGGCTCCCCTTGCTGCCGGACACTGGGAGCTGCCTGCCCAGCCCAGCTGAGGGTCAGTGTGCACAGATCACCATCACAGTGCTACCCTTCCACCTGCATACAGCAGCTCTGGAGCTTTTAATCAACACAATCCACCTTCTTCCGAGATTTACAGTTATTTTGAAGTTACCCCATTTTATTCCCTAACATATCTTCTGCCCCAGTAGTCTTCCTCAGAGCTGCAAGCTCCATACTTCTTCCTGCAAAAACTCAGAGGTTTTCCATTTCTCTCCCAATCCTTCACATTTTTCCTGCTATCGAGAGTAAAAATAAACTGCTACTGTTAACTCAAATCACTCACTTCCACTGATGCTTTTCTGGGTGACAGTCATTTCTTCAGCTGCTGTTAGCCTCTTTCAGAACGGCAATTCCTTGTTTACAGGAGATTTTCTGCTGCCATACACCTGACTAGCCTAAGATTTAAGGGAGGGAGAAAGTGATCATAAAGGGAGCAACTAAGTCATTCTCAAAAGTATCTTGTACCATAAAGAAAAAAGAAAAAGGTTGATCCATACCCTAGCACAGCATTTTAGCTCTCTTCTGAACAAGCCAATATAATGGTTTGGCGGGGGAGGTATGAGGAGTAAGGTCAATCCATATGCTGGTAACAGCTTTAGATCATACCGGTCGGTTTGGGCCCAGCCCAATTTGAGGGGTCCCAGCCTCTCTCTCCAAAAGCTGCTGCTCAGCCAGGGCGTCCTTCCAGCCTCACAGAAGCTGCAGGCGGCATCACACACCGGCAGGCAGGGAGGCACCCAGAAGCAGCTCCCACCGAGGAGAGGGGCGGCTTCTGACCTCCCCCTCCTGCACCAGGCCTCTGCCAGGAGCCCTCCTCACGCTCACCCCTCCTCGCAGCCCTCCCTACGCTCACCCAGCCCTAGAAGCAACCCTTCCTTTCCGCCTGGCTCAGTCGGGCGCCTCCCGCCCTGCAGAGCCCTCCGACGCC
>NW_009601982.1:54020-60350 GCF_000690535.1 Cariama cristata | reverse complement strand
CCTGTCAGGTTCCACCTTCTCGGAGGGTGTGCGTCCGCCGGCCCGGGCAGGGCTGGGGCAGCCTCGGGCTCTTGCAGTACTCGCCTGGGGCTGCTGCTCCTTGCCAGGGGCCCGGCGGCCTGTAGGGCCCCGAGGTCGGCCTTGTGGGTCGCTGGTTTCCTCTGAGCGCCTCCTCCGGGGCCTCTGAAGGGAGGGGAAGGTACTGGGGCACCTTCTGAGCAGAGTGAACCTGTTGATTTCAGATCACGGGTGTGCTGGGAAGATGTCCGACCATCTGTCAGCAGGGAGGGTATGGCTTCGGAGCGGTGTGCTGGGCAGTCGTGGCTAGCGCTAGGTTGGGTTGAATAGACTGAGCTTTTTCTCACTTCAAAAAAGACTTTTGTACCGTCGATAACCTCTTCCCGCTCTCAATTTCAGGCCATGCAAAAGATGCCCTTAGTCTTGCCCAGATGCAAGAGCAGACCTTGCAGCTGGAACAGCAAGCAAAACTTAAGGTATGTTGAAACTCATTACTCATTGTACAGCCAGGGCATCTCGGGCAGCTGCCAGGTTTGTGGGAGGCGTAAATCGAAGTCTCATTTTCTAGTAATCTGCAGAGGGTGCTAAGTTTTTCTTGTTGCTGTTCAGCTTCAGCAAATAGTAGTTATTTGCCTTTTAAAAAAAAAAAAGTCATTCTGGAAGGTGAAGTGGAAGCTGATTTGACCCATTCTTGGACATTTTGTGGATTTGTAAACAAACTTGCATGACCCGAGTGGTTTTATAACTCCTAGAATAACACCACCATTTTTAGGGATTGACAAGGGTTTTCTGCAGGAAACTGTGAAGTAGTTGGGTGGAAGACAGATTTCTGTTTCTTTTATAAAGAAATTGTTTGAGTACTGGTTGGTTTGGTTGGGTTTTTTTAAGATAAATTGTATTTAATCCAGAAATGGGTAACTGTGAGATTTCTTACAATCACTTTATGATCGTATTTTAGCTTGCTTGTGTCATTGATCAGCTTTGCAGGGTACCGCTCTGATTGCAGATGGATTTCTCGGAATATAACTGTCGCTAGCATTTCTCTATAGGATGACATGTTGAGCTCATTTGTGATGGTTATCACTGTCTTCATAGGAGTATGAAGCTGCCATTGAACAACTGAAGAATGAACAGATACGGGTACAAGCAGAAGAGAGACGAAAAACGCTCAGTGAAGAAACAAAACAGCATCAAGCAGTAAGGGAATGAGGGGGAAGCCAAGTGATGGGAGACCTTATTTGTGTCCTCCTTTCCAGAAAAGGCAACAATGCATTCATTGCCCCTTTTGGGGGGCGGGGGGAAGGGGATCGCGGGCAGCCATAGGTGTGAGGCAGTCTGCAGGCTGAGCCCATCTTCTGCCCTGGCTTTGTAATGTTGAACTTGATTTGTAGTTATATGCAGCTTTATCATCTTGAACTTTTGTTACCGAGTTCTTGAACGTCCAAAGGAACCGGTAGTAGCAGTTACTCATATTGTGTGCTCCTTGAAATTTTCCTAAAGGAGCTTTTGGGGAAGTGCTGTTGAACATGCTGAGATACATTTGTTTGTGTCTAACAGCTGATGGCATTAAAAGGATGAAGACTACTGGCTTATCAAGTATATGTGTTAGCCGGACAATGAAATGTCTCTTAAGTTATTTAGATTTCAGTCTTAAGTAGCCTACAACCCTATTTCTTCCAAGTTTGATCTTTTAGACAAGAAAAAAATCCTTTAAGAGGAGAAGTGATATAAATCTAAGAGTTACCAGAGGCTGTGTCCTGAGCAACGTTGGTGCTTTCTGGTATCTTTTGGCAGGACTCACTGAAGTGGCAATAATAGTGAAATGAGGAAAATGTAAGCTAGCTTTTATGCTAATAGCTCACAGAAGGTGACTTTTTACTTTGAGAGCACAGGAAATTAGGGATGGATTAATTCTAATTGATTGTCTAGCTTGGAAAGGTAGCTAAAACTGCTTATGTGGCACGTGTTGCTTTTTGTCCCATCAGCGTTTGGACTTTGAACGAGGCTGGCTCAGGAAGCAGGCTCCACAGTCATCGGCTCTGTTCATGAGTTAGCTCTTGAACTCTTGCAGTTCACAGGGCATCATTTGAAATCAAGGCAAACTTGGTGATGATATATTTCTGAAGTGCCATACTTTACAGTTGTTGAGGAGATAGCTTGCAAGCTGTTCTGCTGTCTGTATTTGGAATAGAGAATAATGTCATCCCTTGTACAGTGTCCTCTTTGCTGATGGATTCGGGCCCTCAGACCACTTTCAGTTGTATGTAGATAATGTGAGTTTATTTGCCAGTTGCAGTGGAAAATTGATGAGAGAAATTAATGAGGAACAAGAAAGTCAATCAGAAACAGAGCTCATCTGACAGGCAGCATATCTTGACAGTTCTATTGCTTGCAATCACCAGTCCGGGTAACATGTTTTAGAACATGAAAAACATGTTTTTCCCAGTAAAGTAAGTCTCCTTTTCTGGGCCAAGGAACACTAGTTCTTTGTTTTTATAGCTGTGATAACTTAAAATGAAGTCAGACTCTATAGATTTCTCATAATAGCGAAGATTTTGGTGCTGGCTAAGGATGTTTTGCCCAAAATTTTCCACTGTTCATAGTCAAACCAGTCAGACTCTATAGATTTCTCATAATAGCAAAGTTTTTGGTGCTGGCTAAGGATGTTTTGCCCCAAACTTTGCCCTGTTCATAGTCAAACTCAGGGTTATTTTTTGTTTTGTTTTTTCCCTTTGCATGTTCCAAATTTCATTGCCTTCAGGACTAGGTTCTGTCTTAAATGCCTAAGCTTTATATTCTGAATATGCTTCTTTTTTTTCCTGAAGCGAGCCCAATACCAGGACAAATTGGCAAGGCAGCGCTATGATGAACAGATGCGACAGCAGGTATGATAGCTTCCTTCTCTAACCCAGCTGGGAACTGTATAGTAGCTTTCTTAAGTCAAAGCACTGGTCTGGAGCTGTGCCCTATCGTGCTGGCCAGATGGCTGATGCTAGGCACAGTTGCTTTCATCTGTACTGTTTGCTTGGCATCAGCAGTGCTGGCCAGGCAAATCAAAAGTTGGGAATTAGGACAAAGTGGCTGGGAGCATGGGATTAAGAGTATGAATCTGGGAGATGAGGAGAGGAAGAATGCACTTCAACCTGAGCCCTAGCTTCTTGAAAACATTTGTAGTACTTAAACTTACACAAACACCTACTTGACCGAGTTCTTACAACTTTAATGCATCTTCTGCTGTCATCTCTGCCTGTAGCAACTTGCTAATGAGGAGAATCTGAGGAAGCAGGAAGAATCTGTACAGAAGCAGGAAGCCATGAGGCGTGGTAAGCTAGTAATTTTTCTTTAGCTAACGACAGAGCGGGTGGGCGTATGAGTTCTCTGTATGGATCTTTGACTCCTTGTCCATATTGGTTGATGCTCTATTAGGGTCATATGTTAATGTCGTGTTGGCAAGTAATGGGTAAATCCCAGTAGTACTAGAACTACCAGTTGCTTCCAAAATTAGTTTTAGAAGTGGCTGTGCTCTTAAATGTCTGCCCCGTGGTACTTGGATTTCCCAATGAACTGTCAGCATCTCCTGGTATAGCAACTGAAATTCTGATTCTTATAGTGGGACAATCTAAAATAGATCCAGTTTTGAGAAGGGAAGAGAAAATAACTCCTGGGGGGAATGGTTGAATCTGTGTCACCTGGTCTCCATTCAGTGATTCCTGTAGAAAATAGAAGCTGAGTAATGAAAGTTTTAGTCTGAAACTTGCTTTGTTTCTTTTCATTGTTGTGGAATTGCAAGAGTCACTGGGTTTGCAGAACTCCAGTGGGACTCCACTAGGGCACAAGTCTTGGAAATTTAGAGGAATTTGAGTATGACCAAATGGGATGGGAAGGCTGGTTTTTGCACTGTACCCAGATGTGAACTGCTATGTTGTCCGCTCCTTGGTGCCATCTCGTGTTCTTTCAGTGTTTGTCTGCATCTTTGGGGGAAGTATTGTAGCAACCGTGTAACAAAGCTCGATGGTGAAACCCTGTAGAAGAGGATGATTTTACTCTTGTAGTATCCGCTCGCTCTTATGCACCAAGATATGAATGTCAAGGTAGACGATCCAGCATTCAGATATCAAGATGGGTATTGGGTATCAAGGAGCTGGGTGGTCCAGTCAGGATTTCTTACAGTGATGCTGAAGGTGGAGGGTGCTGGCTGTCAAGTCCTCATCCCATCTCCTGGGTTTCTCATTCATTTTCCATTCACATCAATCTTAATGTGTCAGTCACAATTCTGTGTGTCTGAAGTAACAACGTTTCCAAAATCCTGGTGAAGCATGATTATTGTCTTGCAGTGTGCCATTGGAGAAGGCCACCCGTTTGGTGTGTGGTCCTTCTGAGCACAAAAATTCCTTGTCTGTCTTCTGTAATATTGACTGCCTTATGGGGGAGGGTGGGAGGGAATTAAGATCTTGAAGTCTGCTGCTACGGGACGATACAGCTGTTCTGAAGCCAAGGTGAAGTAATGCATCTTTCACCTGCCTGCTACCTGGGATTAAGCCAGCCCAAAAGATTGTCCTCTTCACTCTTTTTTTTTTTTTTTTTTTTTTTTCCAGCTACTGTAGAGCGAGAGATGGAGCTACGGCATAAGAATGAAATGCTGCGTGTCGAGGCGGAGGCAAGAGCCCGTGCCAAGGCTGAGCGGGAGAATGCAGACATCATTCGGGAGCAGATCCGCTTAAAAGCTGCTGAGCATCGCCAAACGGTGTTAGAGTCCCTCAAGTACGTGCAAGCCAGGAGAAGGGTGTGGGTTGCCTTGCTGCTTTTGCAGATTTCTCCCATTATGCAGGAAACCTTGCTGTTTATTCCTCTAAGCTCTGAGGAACATCAAAAGTTAGTTTGTACACTCTTGTACCCTGAACAATAGGAATTACGTTAAAGAGAACCCTCTCTTTCACTTGTCTTGTTACATTGTCATCTGAATGTGGACCAAGGAGGCTGTTTATAGAGTTGTGAATTTTATACAATTATTCTAACAGATTACTTCAAGCCTTATTCGCTAAGATTGAGATTCAGTTACTCTGAAAACTCAGAGTTCTTTCAGTTTCTGAACATATGCCGTAAAGGTATAAAGTAGTCTTATCTCCAAGCGGGTAGGCATTTAGATTTCTAATTTGTTAAATTTAGGTCCTTTGAGATTTTGAATTTAAAAAGCTTTAGAATTAAATAACTTTTATTACAGTTCAGCACCAAGAATGTATTCAAGAAAGAAATTGATATAATCTTAATGCCAGATGCTTTTCTGGATTTAATCCCAGATCAGGTGTTTACATCAGATGATTATGAATGTACTTGTCATGCTTGTTCATATTTCAGTTCCCAGGTGAGCCCTTGATTAGCTTTGACTGGTTCTGAAGAAGATCATCATAAAGTTGTCTTGTAAATTGTTTCAATTTAGTCTTTGAAATCCCTTTCTTTTCTCCTGCTTGCCTTGCTGTTTGCTTACCATAGGACAGCTGGGATGCTCTTTGGGGAAGGATTCCGTGCTTTTGTAACAGACTGGGATAAAGTTACGGCCACGGTAAGATTGCGACATGTATTGATAACTTCCAGAATAGTCTGTAAATGTGTGTTAAGCGAATTCCTTGCTCTGATATGTTTATGAACTGTAAACCATGCAGGAAATTGCTGCTCGCTTAGTGCTCTCTGCTGTCCTCATTTAAGGAGGTACTATGCTTCAGATTTCTATTCAGATTAATTCTCCTCTGTATAGATAATTCATTTCTCATTGGTCACAAAAGTTCTGGCTTTGATTGATCAACAGCGTATAATTGTCTTGTATTTGGAGGCACCATCACCTTTACAAACATGTTTCCTGAAAGTTTGGCAGCTATTACAAGTAGTAGATGCAGAGTCTGTGAAAAAAGTAGATGAGTCTTTTTCACAGATTGTTGTGTTGTGTTTTTTTTTTTTCACAAATTATTCTAGAATTTGCTGTCTCATGTATGTAGGGTTGTAGGGGGTTTGTCTAATAGCCAGTTAGAGGTAACTGCAGATTTTTTCTTTAGGATCTTGAATGCCGTTTTTATGTTTGACTACGCTCCGAGCTGGCAAGTTTTCATTCAGCTTTTTACTGATTGATGTTTATTGTACTTTCATGATGGGTGAACATCTCATGAACATCTATAAATGTTATAGGTGAACAGAGTGTTATGAAACGTTTTAATGCTGCTGTTACAGGACTTCTTTGCCAGTGGTGGTTTTGGGGAACAGGGATCTAATCCCCATTTCCTCCCACCTCTGATGTCTTTTGTTTGTTTGCAGTTAAGCTAT
>NW_009601982.1:43324-53989 GCF_000690535.1 Cariama cristata | reverse complement strand
TATTGGAGATGTGTAATAGTTGATCTGGTGGACACAAAAGGGGTTTGTTCCCTCTAAACCAGTGGTCTCAAATTTTTTGATTGTGTACCCCTTACAGTTAAAAAAAATTCTGAGAACACTCCCCCAGAAAATAGTAAGACATGGATCACAAAAGCTTGTTTTGTTTTTAAATGATAATACTAAGGTAGAAGATTTTAAGGCCACAGAGAGAGATTCTTCAGTATTCCCCTTTTGCATGCGTTCTGTCTCTGAGCTGCAATTTCTTCCCACCAAGTTAGCTGCTGAGAACTTGGCTGCTGCTCTCATCCCAGGTGGATAGCGGACTACCAGCTGTGATCAGGGAGTCTGAGGGTACCATTTTCATCTAGAAAGCAGCATCTCCTAGTCTCTGGAACTTCAAGACCTTGCAGGACATGATCTAAAACTCACTTTGCTGCTTATCTCGCAACTTTATATCTAATTTTGATGTAGCCTAGAGAGCGCTTAGAGAACTGTTATGTGTGCTAAATGAGTCGATTAAAAGCTGGACCAACATCTTTTCACAGAACAAAAGAGCATGGCAGTGGCTTCTTATGGACATAAAATTGTTTCTCCGTGTACTACTTACAACAAAACTTTACAGTGAAATTGTATTTTTAGTAGCATGGCTTGTTAAAATGGACATTTTGTTTTAAGTCAGTCACCACCATCTGCTCCACCCTCCGGTTTTATACGCACAGGCTGATACAAAAGATGCTTTGCCCGAGCGCGCTGGGGAGAACAAGACATGCTTTTAGTGGATCCTTTTGTAGTCTGTAGGCTGTACCTGGAATGCCTGCAGAATTCAGAGCCTTTTGCAGAATAGTGCTTGGTGCTTTTAGCTGCATATTCTCTTGACCTGGATACCAGTTTCCTGCATTGTGGTCGTTTTTGCTTCTGACAAGCTCTTGTCTTGTGAATTTGGGACATTTAGCTTAAAAAAAAAAAAAGTATATTTTTGGAAAGGAGATAACACAGCTGGAACTCATTTTCTGTTGCTTTGAAAAATGACTATAAGGTAAGAATTAGTTATTTTAGGGTTCCTCTAAGTTAGCCCTGGAATTTCAGCTCTTCCTGCCTACTATAAGGGCTGCTCTTTTCCTGCCTTTTCCCATCCAAGCAGAACCCCAAAGATTCTGCTCAAAATATTTTGGGTTTGTTGTTTTCTTAGTGGAATTTACTTTGCTTATCAGTCAGAGATTCATTCCTTTGCTAGATACTTCATGGTCAGCAGGCACTGTAGTCGGACTGATTTGTGGAGTTGGCATAGTAATTGGGTTCTTCTGTGAATGTGAGAGTCAAGTAATTTTCCTGTTTTGATACATAGCTGTCAGTCTTAAGGCTGTATTTCTCTCTATCTTGTAAAGTGAATGTAAGTGAAGTCCAAAAGTCTGAAATACTTAGCTCTGGATGGATGGATCTGATGTATCAACCTGCAACTTTGCCTAGTGCTGGATGTTGCTAAAGCAGATGGTATAAGAGTGCATGAGATCATTTGTCTTGGTACCTTGTTTTTAGAGGAAGGCTGTGAAAAATGTGGAGTCTCTTTTGCATTCTAAAGTCCCTGTAAACCGAGATGAATTGGGTGTGGAGGTCATCTTATTCTTTGCATCTTGGAATTCAGAGTTATGAACCATTCGTGTTTCCATCCAAAGCAAATGTGATGTCACACATTTAAGCAGAGTGAACTGATGGTGTATCATGGTTTATTGAACAATGCCGTCCTTGCTGTCCTTGAGGCTTTTGACCTTGTTCTGTACTTGTAGTAAAAATCTCCTTACTTTAAAAGCAATTGCTGCAGCTTGCTCTTTTGTCTCTCTAGGCTTGCTCTGATACGAATTACTGGCATCTAGCTGTAAGCTGAACGCAACTGATTACTTGCACTCGGAACTGTGTGGAACCGTTGGCCTTTTCCCAAACACCTCTCAGTTTAAAAGTAATGCCCCTTGTTCCCTTCTATTTTCAGGTGAATAGGACTTTCGGTAAATCAACTGACTTGCATGTGTACAAAGAGATGGAACTGGAAGCTTATGTTTGTGCACCTTATAAAGTTATTAGTGCTATTGGTCTCTGAGAATTAAGGGAACAATCCTATACATGCTAAAGATTTCTGTAAAGTCTTGCTTTTAAATCCTGTCCTGAAATGTTATTCTTAGCAACTTCCTGGAGTGTCTTAAGGAGCTGCGCTGACAATGCTAGTCGATTCTGACAGCTAGCTATGGTGGAAAAGCTGCCTGCAGGGCTCTTAGTTTAATATGAGCCAACGTAGTGCTGAACTGAGCAGCAACGGTAAAGCAGAGAGAAGCATGAACTCTTTCTGCTTCAATGGCAAATTGATGGGAAAGTCTCATGTTCTGGAGTTTCTGAAAGAACAGTCTCTAATGCAGTGATGGTAATTCCTATGGTGGTTTTGGCTTTGAAGCTCCTCTTGGGTACCGCTTTTCTGGTTGTGTTGGGTCTGGCATGACTGTTCACCTTTAGCAGGTGTACCTTGGGTAGTCCTTTTTGTTCCTTACTGTGTACTGCCTCGGTGGCAGCCATAATTCAGACATTTGTCCTGGCATCTTAATTCAGCATACATTTTCTTGTATGGTGAGGGGTAGTCTGGCAGACAGCACCTGGTTGGTGTGGGTTTATTCTTAACTGCCTGCACAGAGTACCTGAAAAAAAAAACCAACCCCAAACCACACCGCTTTGCCAATGTGCTTTTGTTCATAACACTGGAAGCTAAAGCTTCAGCATTATGGGATATACTGTTTTCTCCTGGGAGGCTTATACCTTTGGTTTAGTAGCAAAGCCCGATGGCTGTTTGTCTTAATACATATTCTACTTAGTTAAAAGTCTGAAAAGCCACACGCATTTTGAGCAGGGAGTACATACTTCTGGATACACAATTGTATGCTTGCTTCCTCTGCCTTTCACACTGCAAAATGCAAGAGCACTAAATGCCCTATGGATAAGGAGTGTGCAACCTTGACGGTCTGAACAGGGATAAAACATCTTGCCAAGAATAAACCCCTATTGGTGGTCATTCATCCTGAATCTTAATTCCTCACCACAAGGCATGCTACACGCAATAGTGTTGCCTTGCCAAGTGTTTTTCCTAATCCTTCCCCTTTTTCTTTGCAGGTGGCAGGACTAACGTTGCTGGCAGTGGGTGTTTACTCTGCCAAGAATGCCACGGCAGTAGCAGGGCGATATATAGAAGCACGTTTGGGCAAACCTTCCCTGGTGAGAGAAACCTCGCGCATTACTGTGCTGGAAGCACTGAAGCATCCTATCAAGGTAAAGTTTAGTTTTGGTTTTGTGTTGCGCTCAGCCATGAGGATGTAGAACTCCTTTTGTAGCTCTCTGTGTTAGGCAGGGAGCTGTCAATAGGTCTGTGAATAAACGTACTATTAGAGATGGCGTAGGTGGGCTGAGCTGACTGTCATTTCGTATGATATTTTGGTCCAGGTGAGTTGTCAAAACTGTTGTTGATTTCTACATGTCGCTAATTGAATTTGTCCTCTCTAGGTGGGTAAGCGTCTTACCAGCAAGGCTCAGGATGCCCTTGAAGGGGTTGTTCTCAGTGTGAGTACTCTATTTTGCTCTCTTGATCTGTGAAGGATGACTTGGAATCTAAATAAGAACGGCTGTTTCCTTACGCTCACTTCAAAAGCTGTAATTCTAGTAATTCTGGAGACATAGCACCCTTGGGGCACTGAGGCTGTAAATAAGCTCCTGTGTTCAGTGTGACAAGCATTAAGCACTCTGTTAACCTTTTTTTCCTCTGTTCAAAGCAGTTGGAAGTCTTAGTTCAGCCCTTGCCCTGCTGCAGTTTTTCTCTGTAGTCAGCACATGAATATACAGAGTTCCACTTGTCTCATCTGATTTGTTAAGGATTACTGGACCTAGATATGCTTGTGGGCCAAAAAGCCAAAGAAGCCTATGCGTTTGCTCGTTTTGTGAATGGCTCTTAACTTGCTAATTAGGGCTGCTTCTATATGTTTGCTTCTGAATTTGATTCCTGGATATCAGGCAAAGTTAAGTGCTCCGACTGAGAGAAAATGTTCCTGCAAGAATAGCTTACTCCTGATATCTCTACAAATGCAGTAATATGAATGTTTATGACTTACATGAAAGAATTAGTACTGCGAAGAGTTATGTTTTGACATATCCCTCCCAGGGCATCCGACACGAAGTGAATATTTAGGTGTTACCGGTTTTTATAGTGGTTACTACACTGCTTCCTGCACTGCTGCTTTGTCTTATGACAAGTGGACAGAACTTTAAATTGAGTAAATCCTGATGTAGAAGGGGAAATGACCCTGGTCTGAAGTAATAAGCAGCTAAGTTAAGGCTTAAGAGCTTGAGACTGTAGGAGTGCTGCCTACTTCTTTCTGGTACTGATCTGTGAAGCTGATACATACAGGTCTCTTGGTACTCTCTGTTCCTTAAATTTAACCCTTTTCTTCCAGCCACAGTTAGAAGCACGTGTGAGAGACATTGCCATAGCAACAAGAAATACAAAAAAGAACAAAAGCCTATACAGGAATATTCTTATGTATGGTCCCCCTGGCACTGGAAAGACGCTCTTTGCCAAGGTAAAACCCTGCCAAGATTCTGACTACCTGCATGTTGCACGGTGCTCTGAAAACTTCAGGATCTAAGCACCCTCCCTAGTCTGAAATCTATTGCTGTAGTATCACATAAACATGGTGTTCTTGTGTCTGTTGGGAAGGAGGAAAGGGCATCCAGCCTGCTTCAACTCTAAATTAGTACAGTCCCTTGGATTCTACTGCTAAGCGTAGGCAGAAGAGCCCTTCCATCTGGAAAAGGCACTTAGCAACTGTGACTTGTGAAATTGCAACACCAGCCTGCTGTCTCGTTTCCACCTCTGTTAATTTTATGCGCTTGTCTCAATAGGGTCTTTTCTGCTGTCACTTACTAGTCCCAGAACAGAGAAGAGAGAGGTGTGGCTTCACTGTGCATATGCACTACCAGGATGGTTTTTGCATGGATTTGAATCAGGATTTGATTTTTGACTTGATTTGATTTGATTCAGTGCTTGTCCACTAGATCTGAGGTTTCATATACTTCTTTAACAGTGGCGGATTTGACATACTGATGAAAGCTGGAATTTTTTTTCTCCATCAATACATTAAACCCATATCCCGATAGTTTTTTGCTGCCTGCTCTGACCGTATGCCACCTGGTTTGGATTTCTAAGGCCTGTAGAGAGGAACAGGTCTAGGAAATGGCAGCATAAGGAGAAGAAGGGAGAAGTACTAAGAGCTGAGAGGAGTGATTGGCAATGGAGGAAGAAGAAGTAGTTTATTAAACAGTCCAGAAGTTATCTCTTAACACTTTTCCCCAATAGCTTAGAAACTCCAAGGGGATGGTAGTTGTAGCTGTAAAAGATTGGAGTGGGCCAGAAGGAAGATGGATATAAGGGTGAGACCTGTATCCTCTAGAGAGGAGAGAATAGTATGCTGGGAAGCTGACAGTTTTCTGAGCTGTGCCTCTTGTACTTGGGTAACTAGCAGTGACAATACTAATTGCTATTATTGCTATTCTAAAAGGTAACATGTCACAGTGTGGTGGTCTTCTCTGACTCCTGCAGGGCAAAGACATGTATGAGTCTGGGGGGGTAAGTCGTGATGCTGTATGGCAGGATTCTTGAGACAGATGTAAACACACTTGGATGCAGCTGTCAAAGCTTCCAGCTTTGTTGGACTGGTAGAAAACACTAAGTGTTAGTAGCAGGAACTGGGTGGTTTTAATGGTTCCCATTTATTGGCTTCAAATCCTGGCGAAGTGTATTCTTGCAGGTACAGACTCTTGTGGCCTAATTCACCACTGAGATGTTGCAGTTTGATGGAGAGCAGGTTTAAGCTGGGAGCTTCATCACAATGTTACGTGGGTCTTAGTAGGCCTGTTTGGGCTGAAGTAGAGACGGGCTTTGCCAAGGCTGTAATTCTGTCCTGCAGTGACTTGACAGCCTAAGCAAACTTTGATCAGTGCAAGCCATAGGTTCTTCTGATGTACCTGGTTAATGTTGGCTGTATCCTGTCAAACTTGCTTTGTGGATAGACTTGCATTTTCTGTCCTAGCAAAAAATCATAGGGGATTTTTTTTTTTACCTGCAGGCTTAAGGGAGATATTTCTAGCATGTCCCAGGAACTTCATCAAAACCCTTTGCTTAGTAGTCACCGGACCAAAGGGTTGTGGCAGGCTTTAAAACACAAAGGGAAAATTCACTTATTTTGTCTGAATACTCATTGGGTTCACTGAGCATTTAATTCCAGGCTTTTAACTGTTTGGTTTTTTAAACGAATAAAATTTTATTTGAGTTGTATTAGTTTAAGTGTCTAGTAGAGAATAGAATCCTGTTATAAACTAGGCCATGAAGAAAACAGTGGAAGAAATAAACAATACAAAAGTTGAAGATCTAAGCACTCTCAGCCATGCCTTCTAGCATTAAAATTTCGTGCGTTGCCACAAGACTAAGCTTCCATCTTTCATTCCTGTTCAGAGCAATGCTAAAAGCTGCTCCTAAGTGACTAAAGAAGTATTCTCTTCTCTAAGAGCATACTTACCTTCTGCAAATAAACATGCTGATAGAACTAAACTACTCTCATTTCCCTCCTCATCTTTTGTGGTTTTGCAGTGAAAGAGAGTGCTTAACTCACTGGGGTTTTTTTGTTTCCTTCCAGAAACTAGCGGTGCATTCAGGCATGGATTATGCCATCATGACGGGTGGTGATGTTGCTCCCATGGGGCGGGAAGGAGTTACTGCCATGCATAAACTCTTTGACTGGGCAAACACCAGTAGGAGAGGGTAAGTAGAGGTTCCTCTGAATCCTAAATTGAGTTTCTTGCTCAGAGAAACTCACTGCAACGATGTAGTTCAGACCCATAATCTCTTGCATGATACATATCTTGAATGATACTCTTGCACAGATGAGGTCACACTGACCAGGCATGACACTTCCTCAAGTTTTCCTAGAATGGGTGAATTCTTGCTGCTTAGTAATATTAAAAAGGCTGAAAGCTTTTCCTCTTCTGCTCCCTCAAAGCCCTTGTTTACTTCAGATTTTCCAGATCAGTCATAGCTTGACTCTCTGCTTATCTCCCCACCTGCCTGGTGAGATATTGCCTGCTTGAAGGCTGGGACACATTTCTTTCAGAGTGATTGATTGACAATAGTTAGAAGACTTAGCACAAATGGAGGTGCACCAAGTGTTTACACTCTTTGGATATTATGTTTCCTGTTGCTGTCGCTCAGATTTTAGACTCTAATAGTGTTTGGATCCAGCTTCTTCTTTACTTTTGAGTCTGAAGCGGAAGTAGTGAATTATAAGAAATAAAAGAGGATAAGGGGGAGACAGATGCTAAAGGCATTAGATAGGTGTAAAAGTCACAAGCTGCTGTGCTTTTCCAGTCACCTTTAAAAGCGAACTTTTATCTACAGAAAAGCATTCATGTTGAGGCTAAATCCTGACTCCCTGATTTTGTAGGAGTATGTAGTTAACTTGTTTGTACTACTGTAAATGAATTTTTGCAGTCCAGAGGTAGCTAAGAACTTGCTTGTCCAGCCAGGATATTAAAATTCAATAGAGAACTTGCCGTGGATGTCAGTTTGGGGTTTTGTGCTGTTTTGATTGCAGGTCTTCTGTAAGTGTGGCTAACTGGTGATTTGTGTGTTCTCTAGTTGCTTTAGATGGACATTATCTTGCAGTGTCTGTTTTTAATCTTTGCTGCATTCATTATCTAAATGTTTCTATTTCCCCTTTAAAACAAAAACAAAGAAAACAAAAAACAAACAAAACCAAAACAAACAAACAAAACAAAACAAATATGCAAATATGCAGACGAAATGTCCTAAGACTTTAAACTCATGAAGCTTCTCCTACCCTGAGGAGCTGTAGAAGGACAAGTATAAGAATTCAAGTGAGCTTAGAAAAAGAAGTTGGAAGAAGTAGGATACTCAATTGGATGAAGACTGCTGGATGCCTTCCCCTAAAGAATTCTCTTTCACAGCACTGCCTAGGTCTGAATTTATTCCCTGTCCTGATAAAAAACTTCTTGCATTTGAACTTCATACACTTCAGATAGCCATCTTAGGAAAGTCATGATCAAAGGTTACATGTGCCCATATATATCAATATTTTAATCTCCAGTAATATTGAAGTATTTATACAGACTTTATTCTGGATATCCAACAATTTTAGCTGTTAGTACTGTGTTGTCTTTATTAGCTGAACACTTCTCTGCAGAGACTGTAGCCGAGAATGTTTTCGGAAAAGCAGAGTTGAGTAGAAGATGTTAATAGGCCCTGAAATCCCTTGAAAGAAAGCTGGTTTTGAAGCTAGGAAAGAAGGTAATACAAGCTGTGACAGCTTTATGAGCAACTTGGTTCTGTTATTGATTAACATCTTTATACATTTTTGTCTCTGGGGAAGAGCACTACCCTTGGCTTATAAGTGAATTTATTTTTGTGAATTATTCATTGACTTTATTAATTCACTTTTCCACAGGTGGTAAAACCGTTCTATTATTGCTAGTGTGGTTTGGAAAGGAAAAACTCCACAAAATAACAAAGCAATTTGCAGGATAGGACTCTGATTTGAGGTTTTCAGAATGATGTAAGGAAGAAAAATGGCAGGAAGTCGCCATTGTCACCAAGATTCCTTGTGTGCTTGTGTACCTGTCCTGTACCCTTGCACACATTTCCCTAAGTAAAAGGGAATGCTAAAGTAAGCACTCTCACAAATACTTGGAGAGCAGGTCTAAATTTCAAAGATCTACTCTGACTTGGCAGTAACATAGCAGCACTAGATGGAAGCCCATTGCCAAACCATGCCGATAAAAACTCCCATCTATATTTAAAAATCTGGAGGAGGTTAAGGTTGTGTGCCCTGGAATTGATTCTGTTCAGTGTGCTTCTGAACAGCAGGGAAACAAAACTCCAGAAGCCTGGAGTCAGATTTATGACCTAAGGTGCCTTAAACTATTACCTCTTTCTTAACTGTTGGGATGGGCTAAGTGCATGCAATGGAAAAGTTGCTGTAGCTTAGCTGAGAAATGTTGCCTTAAGGAGTGAATTTGCTTGTGTAATCCTTTGGGTTGAGAGCTGGTCGCAGGTATGGGTGCCTGGTAGTGGGACTGGAGAATCCTTGAGCCATTTGAGCCTCACTTACCTGTCTCCTGTTACTGTGTAGTGCTTTCCTTTTACAGCCTCTTGCTATTTGTGGACGAAGCGGATGCGTTTCTGCGGAAGAGGGCAACAGTAAGTACTTTCTCTGTGTCCGTTATCTGTGTGTGCTGCAGAGTTAGCCAACAGCCGCCTTGTTTAACCTGATTAACGAGCTTCAACAGGGAAAAGATTAAAACTGGCAGGTGCCTTACTGCTCACCTAATTAAGTGGTGCAGACACAAGAAATTGGCATCTTGAAACTTAATGGAATGAGCGTCTCAAGACTGACTTGAGAATTCCTCCCTGCAAAAGATGGGTGACAGTCTTTTTGGAGGTTTTGCAGGTGACTGGGCAGTAGGAGAGAAGGAGGCATATCTTGAAAACAAGAGAAGATTGTTCATACTGCAGAGCTGGTACTCTGCAGGATTTGGGTTTTGTCCCAACAGATATTTATCTTGGGAGGTTTTCGTAACAGAACTGCTTTTCGCTACGTTAACAAAGTTACACTATCATCTTCCACTGTACAAATGATTTATGTTTTCAAAATAAATCACCATATTGTACATTGAATCTGGACCTGCTACTTGAACCCCAACGATCTATTTAAAATTCTCTCTTTAGAAGATTGCTTTGAATGTGTAAGTGGATTCTTCGTGGCTTATTTTCCTATAAGTATCTTACTGGACTTCCCAGCTAAAATAGTCTTCAGCAGGGAAAGCTGCCTGGGCCAGTGGTTAGAGCCTTGGGTTTGAAATCAAGAGAATGTCTGAATGACTGTGGGTAAATATTTGATCTCTCTGCTGGAAGTTTTAATTCCTAACCTTTTTCCTGGGTATGTAAATTGATCCTTTTTTTCCAAGGTATTACAGTGCTTTGGATTCTACCGTAATGCAAATGTTTGACAATTACAGAACTCACTTTGCCAATAATGCTGCTTAAAGCTGTGACCTGTATTGGGTCTCCAAGCAGTTAATCTTTTTTGGATTTTATCTTTGCAGGAGAAAATCAGTGAAGATCTCAGAGCAACTTTAATTTTTTCAGAACAGGGCAGCACAGCAACAAGTAAGTTTCAGCCCTTACAGCAGTTCATGTTTCCCTGAATTAAGGAAAATCTGTAAAGGATCTGTGGCGTGCAAATGAAAGCTGGAAACGTGTGATCTGTGCTACTAAAGACTTGGAAAAAACAATCTGCATAGAATATCCCCTTTTCAGTTTATATACTGAATGTAGCTTGCTCCTCCTTTATCTTTTCCTGGGACCTGAAAATTAGAACTCTAAAGGGCTGTACACGGGTAGAGATCAGTACTTGTAAAAAGGGTGTTCCTTTGGCCCACGTTGGCAGATGTGCACAAGGGATCTTGAACTGCCTTTCAGGACAACGCGTCCCCTGTGCTTATGGTGTGTGGTGGTGAGCAGTTCCCTTTCATGTCATCCGTCCTGTGTGTGGCTCCCCTCCAGCCCTGTAG
>NW_009601982.1:12604-43293 GCF_000690535.1 Cariama cristata | reverse complement strand
TAGGGAAATTGTTTCCTGAAACAGGGATGGTATTTAAACATCTTCATTGTCTTAACGAGTACATTCTCGTTCTTAGTAAGTGAGTGTTGTTTAGATAAGGACAGTGTTGGGCCCATGAAAATCAGTGTCACAAGAGAGAATGCAGGGTTGTTACTGGCTGGATGTTGCACGATCCCTTAAAAAAGGCTTCACTTGGTTCTTGTTTGAGCTGCTGTTCCTCTCCAGTGCTTGGGTGGCCTCTTCCCATGCTGCCCACACGTGTGCGGTGGGCTTGGGTTTGAAACTTTCAGGCAAATGAGTTTAAATCTGACCCCATTTCTTTTGCATGAGCTGTCTGCTCAGTGTGTCTGTGTGTGGTGTTGCACATAAATGTAGGAATCTCAGAGCTGTTTCCTTCGTGGCTGCTAATAGATTTGTTAAACACAGATGACTGCAGGGTTGACTTGACAGATGTATGCATGTGGGTGAATTTCATTGCCGATCCATCCATGCTCACTTTTGTCACGTTAATGTTAACTTCCCGTAGAGCCCTGCTTAGTGTAACAAGAGCCATTTCCTGGCTATCGTAATAAAGAGAGGTGATCTTTCCTCGACCTTTTTCAAATAATCTTTGATTATTTTTTTTTGTATGTGAACTTTACTTAGCTGTTAAACTTCTCCTTTTACAAAGAAATGGAGCCAACAAGAAAAGTTGTCTCTGTCTGTATGTGGGAAGGTGAGTTTCTCAGTGATAAACTGCTCCCTTAGTAAGGTTGTAGTGAAACACCTGTTATAGTAACCTCATGACATTGAAATAAATATTCTAGAAGGTCATTGTTTCAGGACAACAGCAGGGCATTTTCTGTCCTTGGGGTCTCTCTTGAACTTGTTAAAACCAGTGCAGCTCTAACTGATAGTTGCTTGTATGTAGCTTCTCTGTATCCTCCTCTGTCACAGTGGGGTGCCTGGGAAGGTGTGCCTTTCCAAAATGAGTGGATGGCTGGAAAGCAAGGTGTTGAGCCTGCAAGAACCTTGCAAGATCCTTGGTTTTCTCTTTGGGAGGATAGCAAGTCTCTTCTGAAATGATACATAGAATTGCTCTATAAATGCTGAGTTGAGTATAATTATTATTAAACGATACTGTACTTGCTGTTTGCAAGAATAAATATAATAAATGTGTATTGGCAAAATACGTATGTTCTGCAGGACCCAGAGCAAATGGTGCTTAAGATAGAAATACAGTTTTCTAAGGTGAAAACTGTAGATATCCTGAGCTCCTACGACATCTCTAGAAATGTCTTTTGCCCTGTACCTGCAAAGATGATAAAGGTGTTTAGCTGGAACTGCGGAACTTTTAAGAATAATAGCATGTATGTTTTAGCTTTAGATAGTTCCCCCTTTTTCTAGGAGGTAGTCCTTTTCAGACTTGTAACATCTAATTGCTGTGGATCTAGCAAAGTTATGGTTTTGACCAGATTTATAATTGCACTGCAAGCCAGTGACTGGCAGGGGCTGGTAAGGGGATGGTTCTTTCCCCTGATGTTAAATTGCCTTAGCAGAGCCCTGGGCGTGCTTGTTTGGTGCTGGTGGGTGCTGTGCCTCCACTCAAAACAGTTGAGCTGTCATTTTGTCAGACGTTGAACTCAACCCTAATTTAAAATGTGAGCCATTCTAGGAGACTGAACATGTCCTTGTGATTCATTCACTGCTTTTTACTTCTGAACAGCCTTATTGCTGCTTTGGGCAATAAGGAGTCCTTTATCCATGAATGGGAGTTCACTTGAATAAGTCTAATAGTGCATGTAAATCTAGCTGTTTTGGTGAGACCCTGAGGAGTGCTGTTACTTTACCAGTGAATTGTCACCGGTGTAACTAAGTGCTGTTGTGAATTACTGGCTTAAACTTCCCAAAGAACTGTCTGCATCTTGCTGGATAGCTGACTGTGCCTGCATCTCTTGCTTTTATCATTTTAACGACAGAAATGAGCAAGACCTGAGTATCAGGTTGCATGTCAATCCTTTATCCAAGCTGTGTTTCCACAGGGGTTTAGAGGTAGTTCTTGTTGGTAAAAAAGGAATAGTTTCATGCCTATGTGGCTCTTGGGTTGGCAAAGTTAGCGTCAGAAACGACAGCAAAGAACACAGCCCCCTGTAGACTACGATTTAAAGAGACTGCAAGAATGTCAATATTCCAATAGCTGTGGTTAAAAGCCCATTTCAAATTATAATGCGCTGTTAAGCTGGTTACATCAATTAAAGCATTAAAGTAGAATTGGCATGGGGAAGAAGCATCATTACAAAGCAAAAGAAAGAGAGCAGGACCTGGAAGCTGGCACATCTGTACCATGGAGCAAAGCTTGGTAAAACAAACCACCTTTGCTTTATGGTACCCCTTGTGAATGCCTGTCTTCCTGCACACATCAGACTTGGCAGCAGGAATGTGTTGTCAGATTTGCTTGAAGGAAACAAGTCAACTTTTACCAGCTGCTGAAGAATGACTTTCCCATGCACAGACCCAGCAGTGCTACACTCCCCTTATTCTTAGACCAGGATGAGTCCGTTCAGTGCTCTGCAGCTTGTTGAGCTGACAGGTTTTAGTAATGCGGTTGGCTTTTCAGCCGTTCATTCCTTCAGAGCAGGACTAAGACAACCTCTCATGATTCTAGGGTGCTGTGCAGTTAGCACCTTCAAGTCAGTTCCCCAAACTGGGTTTTAAACTGGAGATAGATATGTGCCAGAGAGCATCTCTCTATGTTGTCCAACCTTGTTCCAAGGTTTCAGACTTAGAGGTCTCTAGGATGTTGTACTCATGCTAAATGTTTGTGATATTCCTAACTTGAAGGAGATTGAGGGTAAGGTGATATATTTGACTTCTACAGCAAGGACAGACTGGGGAAGGCTGATACTGGAAGGCTAAGTACTGAGTTAAACACACTTCAGTTCTAAATAGCTTAAACTGCATTACATTTTAGTATGTCGCTTGAGATGCTGTTATAAAGCTGTTTCTAAGGAATCTTCAGACATGTCAGGTGATGAAATGAGTTTGATACCGGCCATGGCGGTTCCCAATGTTCAGACTGGTTCATTGATTTTTATTTTTATGGGTTTTTCAGTCTTTCTTGTCTTGTTTCATGCTTGCAGGTTTATGCTTGTTTTAGCAAGCAACCAGCCTGAGCAGTTTGATTGGGCTATCAATGACCGAATAGATGAAATGGTGAACTTTGATCTACCCCAGCTAGAAGAACGGGAGCGGCTTGTGAGAATGTATTTTGATAGGCATGTCTTGAAGCCAGCCACAGAGGGTAAACAGTGAGTATCCCTGCAGAACTCTCCCACCCTAGAGGATTCTCTTTCTTTTGTTGTTTTTCTTCATCTCCTCTTCTGTGTATTCTGTCACACTATCTATGAACCCACTTTAAACAAGTAGTACAGGTAAGAGTTGGAGAGATGCCTTTTGCTATCCTGTTACGGGATGAGATGCCACCCTAGAATTTCATGCTATGGTTTGTTGTGCCCTTAAAATTTAGGGGACTAGTTGCTGCACTGGAGGCAATAATGCAAGTAGGAACACTGTTGGAAATCCTCATATCCAAGCGCTTGTCTTTGCTTGGCTTAACTGAGACAAATCAGACCAAGTGACTCGTTTCCTTGTGTGCTGTGCAGTCTTGCACTTTTTTGGTCTTAATCCAGGTACACACGTTTCTTTGTGCTACAAAATCGGGCCTTCTGGGCCCAGGAGAACAACTTCTGTGCTCAGGCTGGATCTTTCTACAGAGATTGATCCGATCTGTTCTTTGATTTCATTGTAAGTGTTGCTCTTTACAAAGCCTGCCTTTGACTCCCTCACCCACCCAGTCCAGTCCTGTGGCTGCATGTAAAATAATCCTTCTTCTTCTGTTTTTTAGGCGTTTGAAGCTGGCCCAGTTTGACTATGGGAAAAAGTGCTCAGAGATTGCCAGGTTGACAGAGGGCATGTCTGGCCGAGAGATCTCTCAGCTTGCTGTGGCATGGCAGGTAAGTAGGGCTTTTATCACTGGGCTTCTTGGTTCGGTTTCCCATTCCGGAAGGTTTGAGTGTTTGATATTGGAGCTCAGATCTTGTCTCACTTTGGAAGTTTCATTATGCCCATACCGTAGTACTAGAATGCTGTTAGCTGTGGGGTGGGTGTCAGAATAGGAAGTTTTTATAATCACTAATGGGAAATCCCTTACTGAATTTAAGTAAAGCAAGTGAGTTAGGAATGGGTTTGGGCAAATCATACTGGCTGTTACTCATGTTCCAGCTCAAAAAGCTCTGGAGAAGAGATGCCTAATGTTGTTGCCCATAGGTATGGCAGCATTGGCACACTAAAACATCCTTCTGCCCTACTTTGTTCTAAACGTGGTTTAGTGCAACTTGAGTAATTGGAACAAAACTAACTGGAAAATGGAGCTCAAAAGACTAGATACTTCTACATGCATGATACCTATACAGAAATACAAAATACAGTCACTTTGAGTGCAGTTGTTCACATGCTGAACAACCTTAAGCACTTTTTTTTATCAGAATTTCATCTTGTTTTGTCACAGCTGCCAGTTTCACTGGATTGTGTATTTTTATAAACTAATGTAGTGATACCAGTTTAAGGAATATGCTCCAAATGGTGTGTCATGTAACTTAATGTCAGCTTCCTTTCAGGTCTTGTAAAAACAAAGTTGTTTGTGTTTTTCTTTTTTTGAATTTAGTTTAGCAGTTCACAAACTTCATAAAAAGTTTGTGCATTTCATTCCTCCTACTACTGTTTTTCCACCTTTTAAGGTACAGAAAGTAGTCATGAGCTGAGGTCCAAAGCAGCCATTTGAGTCCTGTTAGTCCTTATTTTATCCTTTGTGTGTTGACACACAGCTGGTTAATTTTGTATTAGTGAAACATATTTCAAAATGCTTGCTGTCATCTGAAAATTTATATAAAGCTTTATTGTTAATTTTTCTGTTCTCTGACTGCCTGAAAACATACCAGGTTAGTATTGTTACCAGTTCACGAGAAGCTTAGCAAGATGCTTGAGCAGTATTTGAGATTCGGAGAGAGGTAGTGTGTTATTGATGGGTGTTAGGTGGACTCCGTGGTGTCCAGTTAGCGTGTTCAGACACCATTCTGGAGAGCTGACGGGTTGAAGGAAGGACCAGAATTTTGGGCCTTTCTGCCTTTCACAGAGCCAGTAGATCATGGCTTCACTTCTTCCAAGTACAGCTATGCTTTTTGTGGGCTTCTGATTTTGAAACCCAGGATAAAGACCCTAGGGTGTTTGTCTTAAACTGGGTGACAGTGATGTGGGAGAGAAAGCAGACCACCAATTGTCGTAAAATTTCTTTATTTCTTTCATTTAGAAGAGGACCCCCTTACCCATGGATGTGAAAGGCTTTGCTGCCAGGCATTTCCTGTAATAAAAAGTTGTGATAAATGATCCTTTGCTTTTTATCAGCCTTGCTTTTTATCACCCCTTATCTCCTAGCTTGTCATTACTCTCTGGGAATGACCTCAGCTTTTATCACTTATCCTTTAAGTGATCATGAAGGAAGGGAAAGCTGAGGGTGACTAATTCCTTAGTGTTGTTGCCCTGATCACTTTTTTAAATGTACCTCATAGCACCAGAACTATTAACAAGGTTCTGTGTAAAATTGCAGCAGGAGGTTTTGTTCCTCTCTGCTGTCATAAAGCAGTCAAAAGGCTTAAAAAAAAAAATGCAGGGGAGGGTGGGCAAAAAGACATGAATTGTTTTGATGTGGAAGCTGCAAGAAGCTTCATCTGTGTCAAAATCAAAGTTGGTGTTCTGGAACAAGGGACTTCATATCTTATCCCTTGTTGATAGAGAAAGGAAGTCTGTTGTGTCATGGGTCAGTGTTAAAATAGCACAGGCTTTTTGCAGCTAGTGGCTAGACACATGGACTTCTTTCCTCAGGAGACGACTGGGTGGATCCAGTCCACTCGTGGGTTTGTGAGCACATCCGAAAAAGGGTAAGACTTCTGTATTGAACACTGCTCTGGGAGCTGCCTGCCAGAGCTGTTGGGCCTAAGTGCTACCGTAGGGTTCTTTCAGTCATTGGGTTGAGGAATTTGGAGCTGTAACTGGCTGGAGCTTGACTGGAGCTTTACAGAAGGCTGCGTTTATGGCAGGTTTGGCCCACTGACTTTTGACTTTGGCAAGACTTGTTAACACCTGCCTTTGATTTTTGCCTGTGTGAAGTATTAAGGGTATGACACTTCAGTAGCTGCTGTTAAAAGCCTCTCTGTAAGCAGGTGTGGTTTAAGTACTCTTAACCCAAGTTGATCTCTTGAATTATATCGGTCTTTGGGGCCTGGGTCAGCGCTAACAGAGATAGCTTGTTGTAGGTAGCTTTGTAGCTGATACAATGCTCTCTCCTGTCAAGGAAGGATTAAGGCTGCAGTTTGACAAGCATTTCTGGCAGTGTTAGTCCTGCTTCATATTCCTGCCTTTCTGCTATCCTTTCCGTTGTGCTGGTACGCCTCTTTGTATGGCTGTACTATGAACTGGGTCAGGGAGCTGATCGGAATTAAAAATAGCTTGGCAAGACAAGTTAACTGCGTAGGGTAGGTAGGGGCTATATGAACCAGCATAACTGGCTCAAGAAAATGCTTATTGGACTTTCCTCAGCTGGATGCGACAGCTGTAAGGTGGTTATATACTACATATAGGACTGTTAACTCTTGAACTCTTTGTTCATTTTTTAAACGCCTGTATGACTGAACTTTTGATTCAGGATGCTGCATGCCAAAGATGGCTGATGTGGGAAATAACCTGATGTGAGCAGCACCTTTATGAACACCCACTTGAATTTTAATCAGTTTGCAAGCGATAATTTTGTCTGCCTTGGATGTGCAGAGTTATAAGGAAGCTACAAAAGGGCTTAACCTAAGGATTTAGGGAGTGTTTTCTGTGACTCTAGTTAAGGTGAACATCTGGACCTCCTACTCAGCTCCCTACTTGCGGTTGCTTCCCCCCCCGCCCTCCGCTCCACCCAAAGCATTATGTCAAGGTAACAACACAGGGAGGAAGTGGTTGAGATGATGTACAGGTTGAGAAGATGAAAGACAAGAAGAGCCAAGAAAAGGGAAAAATAAGGTATCTCTCTTAGCAATTCTGTTTCTGATCTTGGTAACACCTTACAGAGCTGGTAAACAGCAGATGTCATGAGCCTAGTGCTCTTTAGAAGTCCTGAAAGCAGACTTGAAACAGCTATGTATCAAGATCCTTAAGCTTCAAACACTTTTCTAGATAGGCTCATCTCTAGAGCTGCTGAAATGCAGCATGCTTAAGGTCTCTGTTTAATAAATTAATTCATTTGACCCATTCTGGGGAAGATTACAGCACGAAGCCCTAGTGAAAACTGCTGGTTGTGAATGCTAGACCATAGAACAGGATGGGAGCATTTTGTTTGCGTTTTGTTTTCAGGTGTTTTGCATAGTGCCCTGATGTGACTTGGAGCTAATCCTCAAAGTGTAGGCTTAATTGCAACATGGCTGTCACTTAATTCACCTCAGCTTTGTGTATATATTTTCTTAATTAGTTTATTCCTCCAGGAGTCATTTGCAGTGTTGCTGTCTGTATGCATTACACCTCCGTAGACGTATCTTGGAACAAAACTTCAGCCAGTGTCTGGACAACAGAGAAAAATGCAGAGGGAGCAGAATGGCAGCCTTAATCTATGGTGAAGTGTTACTGTGTTCCACAGGGTCTGTCCTACTACCTCAAGCTGACTGAAGCCTTGTCGCTTGCAATTCTAATCCTAACCTCTGTGATGAAACCAATCAAATTGCCCATGAAGCACAGGTAGTACTAGGAAAGGCAGTGAGGAATCTGCATTGCTGCTCCTGCTTCCATTCCTCAATCTACAGAAGTGCTGGAGGAAATGGACAGGGAGCACAGGAAGGTATTTATCATGGACTTGATGGAGTTTTGAGATGCCAGGATCCCCATCAGCTCTACTTAGCTTGCCTGGGGTCCTGTCTTATGACCAGAACTGAATCTCAGAGATGGTTTGGGGAAAAGTGAAGCTCTGAAGCAGTAGGAGGAGAAACCATTGTAGCTGATGCTCTTACCAAGAGTAACCTAGAACGGCAGCATGTGGCTGCTCTGCTGTCCCCTGGCCTCACAGTCATTTCCCATGAAGATGTTTTTGGAGTGCTCTGCCAATATTGCTTTTAACAAAAATATCTTGGTTAAGCTAGAAGCCTGAGCAATAGCTGCAGCTTTCATCGGCTTAATTCCACTGTAAGCTGGGCTTGAAATTGCTTGGCTGTCATTTACATGAAGTTCTAGTTCACTGTTGTTTCGATGTGGCTCAGTTTGCCCTGAATTTACCAAACAGAAAAAATAAGATGCAGAAAAGCAGAGGATGTAACCTCTAGCACTGGGAAAAATATTGCTGTCTAGCACAGCTAATAGTCTGCATGCTAGAAATCCATTTTAATCTCTTCTGCAGAAGACTGAGCATTCCCTTTTGTCCTTGTGCTTTTGCATTCCCCATATCTAATCTTTTGTGAATATAGCATGGATTAGGTGCATTTACACACTTAAAAATTCCCTTCGGATCTTAATGTGCAGACTTACTAGTTCTGCACCCTGTACTTAAACCCATTGATGCACTTTAGATAAAATGTCAAAAACGCAACCTTTCACTATTCCAAGCAATAGTCTCTGGAAAATTGTTTTGGCAACAGTTCGGGAGAATTCCCGGGAGTTTTATGTCCTAGTCTTAACGACAGAGGTGAACTTCCTGTCATTTCCTTGCCTTTTGTGCCACCGACATAAATGCCTTTTTGCTCCACGAACCTTGTTTATATTTAAAAAGTAATTTTTTAAAAAAAAAAAATCATCTGCCTGAGCAGGTTATGAGAAGAATTTAATGTTTCTATAGTGGTCTGAGCTGAAGGACGTTATAAGTAAGCAGTGCAGGGGGATGCTTGTGGTTTTGGTTGTGGTTTTGTCATTTCCTTGCCTTTTGTGCCACCGACATAAATGCCTTTTTGCTCCACGAACCTTGTTTATATTTAAAAAATAATTTTTTTAAAAAAAAAATCTGCCTGAGCAGGTTATGGGAAGAATTTAATGTTTCTGTAGTGGTCTGAGCTGAAGGACATTATAAGTAAGCAGTGCTGGGGGATGCTTGTGGTTTTGGTTGTGTTTTTTTGGTGTTTTTTTTTTTTTTGAGCAGGCTGTTTTCATTATAAATGTGATTCAAAGGATACAGATTAGTTTGGCCAAGTTAAAATAAACCATGGTTCTTGGCTGAAATGAAACATTAGGTCATCTATGCTGGGCTTATCATCTGTGCTCCATCCCTCTACTTGCCCCTCCAAATACTTTGTTTTCAGATTATTTCATAATTGGATTTGAATTATAAAACATGAATAGTTGCACTGGAGAAAATGGGTTAAAATTTGTCCGTGCAGAAGGCAGAGGTATGAATATAAATGAAGTTCAGTACAATTTTTGTGTGTGTGCAAGCTACTCCCAGAAGGGACAGCTGCTTCTCCCATTTGCTTTCTTGACAGCTAGGGCCTGAGGCTTTCTATAAATAGAAAGTCATTGAGAAAATCAACAGAGCGTGAACTGCACAGCTTTGCAGGAGTTTCCACAGTTGAAATTTATGGTCTATGCAGTGGCAGGGAGGAAGGGAAGATATCCTCTCTATTCTGTGGAGGCACATAACGCACATCCCAGGGAAGCACTTACTCCATTTTAAAACACCAAATCTTCCTGGCTGGAGGGCTGCATTGACAAAAGGATGCTGGCTCCTTTTAGCTTTAAGTCCCCAGTCATGTCCTGGAAGAAAAAAAAAATAAATAAAAAGAGAGGAGGGATGGGTTATGGGGCTGAGTCAGAGAGGATACTTCTACTGAACAGAACCTTTCCACCATGCCCCGTTTACAGCGGTGAGAGAAGATGGGTCATGTTGTGATAAGAGGTTGTATAAATATTTGTGGCAGCAGGCAGGTGATGGAAACAGCGCAGCTCTTCTGGGGTTTGTGGGAAGTAACTGCCTCCTGCTCTGTTGTTGAGTACAGAGGACAAGTGCCTTTATGCAAAGGGAAATCTCTACTTACAGACCTATTTCTCTGCGCTCCTTGCCTGCAGCCAGTGTTTACTCCTAACTTGAAGTATGAGCATTAGTCTAACTTGTCACTTCTGCCTTAAGGAAGGATTACAAAGGCTTTGCACAGGGAAGGATTTGTTTTGATGCTTCTTGCAGTAAAAACCAGCGCCTGCCAGCTCTATGGTTACGCGTGGCTTGTGCAGTGAGACCTGTTGTGGTCTAACCAGTTCCCCAAAAAAGGCTACCGAGACTACTTTCCAGCTGGAAAGTAGGCTAGAGGAGAGTGAAAACCGACGTGGCTAACCTTTTGCTCATTTCTTGAAATAATTATTCCTCTTGCAGTGAGGTAGTAGTAATCTAATAGGCAGGTATAGTCTGCTGTCCTGGGCTAGTCAGTACTATGATCGTACTGACGGGTGCAAAAGCTTACTCTGGGGTTTGTCTTCTCTCCCATCTACATCACCGGACAGTGGGTGCATAAAATGGTCACACTGTAATTTCTTTCTGTGGTGCTTTTGTAGTAGACCTTGTTGCTTGGTATAATTGATGTTTAGCACCATTAATGATTTACGGAGCCTGTATGTAATACCTTAGAAGCACACTTCAGCCTGCCGTGAAAGCCAAAGTTTATATTCCTAACTTGGGATCTTGGGGAACGCCCTGCAGGCAGAAGGGTCGGCGTGTGACAATCCATGATGTGATAGCTCTGTGGAAGGAGAGAGATGTGGGCAGAAGTTTGGGGTTATTTGGGGTAGGCAGCATGGATGTGAGAAGCTGGAGGGCATCCCCCCCTGATTAACGTCAAGCTCCCTCGCTGGCATAGCTGTACAAGGAACTATGTTACTGAGTCGCTTGCAGGAGCGCTTGCATAGGGAGTAACCAGATTTAGAAATCTGTATCTTGGGGTTGCTTTGTTACCTTGGAGATGAGTACAGCTAACAGCGTAAGCATCCTTCCCTTCCTTGGAGGGTATGGCTGCTTGTGGTGTCATCTGCAAAATCTCCGTCAGCGGAGTCCGCACTGTCCTGCGTGTTTGGACACAAGTGACAATCCTTTTGCTGCAGCTGATGAGAAATGGCACGCAGTCCTGTTCCCCCTAAGCTGCCACGAGAAATATTGTGGGCTGTTTGGCAAGGATGTCAGTAGTGTTTAGCCCTTTCTGCAGGGAACTGTGATCGAATTTGTACTGCCTACCGAAGTAGCAACAGGACCAAGTGTTAATTTACCAAGCAGAATTGGAGAGACAGGAGTTGGGATATGAATGGGGGGAAGAAAAGGGAAGGTCCCACAGGCAGATGAGTATGGGGTGGGAGCTGACACAGCACAGAAGTGATGCAGGGGAGATTCCTAGCAGAATGCATGAGGAGAGCGTGATTAGTGCACATTAGACGTCATTTTAGAGGTGCCACATTGCCCATATTCACCCTAGCACTGATGTTAGTTCTCCTGTGTAAGTGTTTAAAACATTTTCTGTTGCCTTGGATGGAGTCATTCAATCACCATATGCACCTATTACTCTTTACCTTATTGGCTTCATACGTGCAGCGCTTTTGAAGCAGGAGAGGAAATTTAAACAAGCCAAGAGTGACTGCAGCCTGACCTTACTGGCTATGTTCAGCATTATGAACCTGTGGCTTTGTCTCTTCCGAATGCAAAGATCTTGCCTCCCAGGAAATTCAGAGGCAGGTAGGCAAAGGTGCTTGTTAGTAGCTCAGAGACAAAGACTTTAGTGTAGCTGTGAATGTTTCTTTGTGCTTGGGCAGTTGATGTATTTCAGTCTCTGGTACAGCTGCATCAAGGAAAACCTTTCCGATGGCAATTATACCACATTGCTCTAGGTACCACCACTGACTTAGAACAAGAGTGGATGTTGTGCTAGGTAGTGTGGGAGCAAACATGCATGGAGAAGAAAATAAAAGAGGGACCAGTCTCAGATCTTCACTGATCTTAGGAACTGCCATCACTAACTTATGTCTTCTGCCTTTGCCTCGCCAGGCTGCAGCTTATGCATCAGAGGACGGTGTTCTTACAGAGGCCATGATCGATGCTCGAGTAGCTGATGCTGTGCAGCAACACAAACAGAAGATGGAGTGGCTGAAAACAGAGGGTGCTGAAGCAAGCAAAGGGACTGGCAGAAACCCACTTCTGCCTTTCCCCAAAGGAACACCAGTGTGAGAAGTCTGCAGGCTTCAGACCAGCATGTGTGGGAAGTGGGCATGGGAGAAAGCTGGGAGGGTCTTCTGGGCAAATGTTTGGTGGGATCATGTGTTGAGAGAAACGTGTCCATTGGTGCAAGGGAGGGGATACTGCCTCGGTCTGCCTTTGATTTCATGTTTTTAAAGTGCACCAGAAAACAAAATGGTTTAAATAAGGCAGAAGCAACTGTATTAAAGGACGCCCTTGCTGAAATACCATTGACTCTGTTTGTGTGGCCTGTCCTGCTAGAGAGGCCCAAACTCCAAATCCGCTTCAGCCGTTTGATGCTCTTCTGGAGTGTCCCAGTGACCTGGGCCTGTGGGAAGCCAGGGCCTGTCCAAGCCTGCTACTGCCCTATATTTCACTCTGTAGGGTTTATACTCCAGCAGAGGTATTTCTCATCTTTTTTTCACAGATGCTGCCCGTGACATACCTCCTTGCTCACATCTCTGTATGGCATCAGTCCTTGCTCTCTTATTGTTGCCCCTTCACAGACTCGGGGTAGACTTTGTGGTACAGAGGTGTATTTGGTGTGGTTCAGAGCTGCACCTGGTTAACTTGGAGTCAACACTTAGGAGACACTACAACTGTGCAGTGCGTTGGCTGATAAGCATTGGGACTTTCCTTGTGCTGTGGCTATACCTGCTGGTGCCTGGCTGCTGCCTTTGGTCTTCTCTGTGCTTGGGGCTCCAGGAGGATGGCTGTAGCAGTACACTGCAGGGGACTAAAAGCTCTGGAGCATGACTCCTCAGTGCTGAACCACTAAGTGATCCAAGCCGGACAGCTTTTGTACCCCTCCAGGTTGGCATTGTAGAATAACTACACACGCTCCCTGGATCGCAAAAGGTTATTTGAACTGCAGTGGAGCAGCTGACACTTCCCATAGCACAGTCTTAAAAGCAGTGCTCAGGATGCTAGGTAGCCCTTCAGACACTGCTGAGCTGCCGCAGGAACCCCAGGTTCCCGTGTGTCTGTTCTGACCATACAGCCCACAATGCTTTATTTGCTTTCCCCAGCCAGGTACTTGCTGCTACAGCTAGTCAGAGCAGCCCTAGATACCTTCCCCCCCGCCTCCCAAGGAAATGCTCTCTCTTTAAGGAGGTGAGTAGGCAAGGGTCGGTAAATCTGTCTGGCACACAGATGTCCAGCATGGTCTGAAGAGAGGGAGAGATGAGTGGGGTGTCTTTGCTACCGGCTGCTGCCATCGAGCTGCTCTTGCTACGTGAGTGTTTCTGCTGCATTTCTGGAACAATTGAGAAATGTGCCATTGTCAAGTCGTGAACACAAGCCTGTCTCAATCAGATGACATTTGTTCTGTCTGTGTGTCTGTAAGAGACAGGTCAGAAAATCACTTGGATTATTTTTTTTTCCTGAGTTTGAACTGGATTTGAACTCTGTGCTCTGCTCCGAGTCCCTGTCTGTAACTACGCCATGCAAGCACATTTGCCTGACCTAAATCTGTGCCCTTGAGTACCTTGCTGAGATGTTCTCCTCCGACAAGAACTGACAGCTTTGTCTACTTCGCTGGTGGTTGTTACTGAGCTTTGAGAAATGCACCCTGACAAGAGCTTGTGAGCATGGGAGCAGAACAGGGATGGTCACCAGGCTCCTCCGAACAGGCAAACTTGTGGGATGCCGGGAAAGAAATAGTTCTTGAGGCTGCAAACCTTCACTGTCTTGGGCTGCCACCTTCTCTCAAAATAGTTCTCTGGTATTTTCCCCTGGATGCCAAGGGAGAATTTGAAGATGCATGTTAGAAGCTGCTCCTTTGTTAAGGCCGGGTGTCCCACAGCAGCAGCGTGTGCCCAGACTCGCGTGCCCCACGAACACTTACTTGTTGCAGGGTACGCTGCTGTGGGAAGCATGCTGGAGAGGAAAGAGAGGAATCGCTGTATGAAATGAAACGACGTACTTCATGTTCTGAATGACTGAAATAAACCTCAGTGCCAATTTTTTCCTCCCCTTCAGCCTAGGTATAGTTGTCCTTTAGTCCACTGATTTACTAGATGATTAGCTATTCTAGGCTTTCCCCGTCCTATTTAGATTTTACTAGAATTAGGTTTCTATTAAGCCCCAAAGATGGAAGGGAGCTAAGCACAGCCACTCCCTGCTAAAAAAACCTTGCTAATGAATCGTATGAGGGAGCAGCCTGATATTGTGTGATTAAAACCTCTGGTTGTGACATACACCTTCAATACTTTTCCCCCCTCTCTTCCATAATCGTCTCCATGAAGCACAAAAGGAGCTGGGGGGAGGGAGAAAGTCTTGTCCCTACGCCGTCTGCCTGCGCTTTTGCTGATACCAATAGCTGGGAAGAGAATCCTGCTGTAAAGCTGTGTGAAAGGCACAGCAATTGCTGTCTCAGCTGTTTCTTGTGATTCCTCCTTCAGATTGCATCAGGTCCCTACGTGGAAGCAGAGGGAGCACGGTGCTTGTAATGCAGCTATGATCCGTGCTTCTGTGCTGTGTGACGGTGATTAATTGCAGGTTCGGGCGAACAATTAGCTAGAAGTAGCCTCTTGCTGTGGCAGGGAAGACAGCAGGGAGTATAGGCTGACCTAAGGGTTCTCAGGTTTGCCTGAGTACAGAAGTACTTTTCGGTGAGTTTTTAAGGACTTTTAATGACCGCTCTTAACGGTGGATGCCACTAATCCTTACCTGAGCTTTACTGGATGGGCTTCATATGGATGGAAAGGACTCTCTGTCTTGAAGACGGGCACATGGGTGCTTTTGAGAGCACGTGGATGCCTTTGCGTTTCTGGTGTGTATTGAGACGTTGCTTTGGTGTGACTCGCTAGCCTTGTATCCCAAGGGCCAAAGTTCTTTCCCCTTCTTGGGCAGCCCAGAAGATGATGCTCTTTCTGCTAAATGAAGTCTGTTTTCTTTAGTTTATTTTCCTTTCAAAGGTGGGGAGTGGTAAGTAGAGACATTTCGGTCAGTTATACGGGAGCAGTGCTCTTTAATATATAGAACTTGTTGCCTGTGTCTCAACCTCCCTTCACCTTTAAAAATCCTCAAACAGCTGGTCAGAACTTTGTACATCTGTGCTCTTCATGCTTTGTTAGCCATGTTGTTGCAGGCTCCTGTGCAACTCTGGTGCTAGTTGAAATCCCAGGAGTGGAGAGCTTCAGGGCTCGCTGGTTGTCTTCTCTTTGTTCGCAATCTCCCTCCCCAGCCCCTACCCGGTAGGTTGTGACAGCATCCTTGTGTCTGAAATTTGCACGGAGTTCTCATTCTCCTTTCCAGAGAAGCTTGTGGCTCTGGGCAGAGCAGGCACGTCCCCCGGTCCCCTTCTGAGACATCCCGCTTAATACAATCACTTCTACCCTTGGCAGCAGGAGAAGGACTGTTTACACCCAGCTCAGTGGTATCGATACATCATTTATCAAACTCTTGCTGAATGATGGATGTCCTACTTCCCACCTGTGAAGAAGAGAGGGAGGTGGCACCCAGGCTGGGAAAAAACTGAGGAGGTGGAGCGGAAAAACCAGGGACGAGCCTGATTCAAGAGGGTTGAGGAGACTTGGGGTGCTAACATCTGTCAGGTAAGGTGGGTAAGGAGTGGCAGAGGTGGTACAGACAACTTGTTTTGCTTGGGTCCAGTCTTCCAACCCAGTTGTTTTCATCTCTTCCCACTGCATTGAAAGAGTGGTATGGGCTTCCACTTGTACAAGCTGATGCCATTTGTTCCTCCCTGACAGTATTTTGGGAGCCATTACAGGTTCCAGCCAGATAATCCCAGTTTGAGCTCAACATCCTTGTATTGTGGTTAGTGGCATGTGGAGCGCTGGGAACACGGGTAGCTGATGCGCTCTGCAGTTCTACACTGGGTCAGTCGTAGTGTGACATGGAACAACTGTAGCTGTCAGGCTTGAAAATGCCACTTTTCTCAGTGTTGACACTTCATTTTTTATTTCAACAGGAAATAAAGTTCTCCATCCATTCTCTCACACTTGCACACTACTCTTCCTTCCTTCACGTCTGTGGGCTGTTGGACTGACGAAGCCAGCTCTCTCGATGCGTCCCAGTCGCTATTGCTACCAGGTTTCTAAATCCTGCCCTTGAAAAGAGATTCCTTGTCCCTCTTGCCATGCATGTCGCTCCTAGCCACCAGCTAGGTGATTTCGTGCCCTGCTGCCTGCGGAGTAGCTGTGCCAGTTGCTGTCGGTGCTGCTGCTCATGTGGAATGCAACAGGAAAGGAGAAGAAAGGCCACCTGTCATTGTTCAACTCCTGCCTCATCAAAGATTTAAATGCAGGGCCTCTGTCACCTCTGCCAACCTCATCAGTAAGTTTGGTTTGCCGTGAGCTCACAGGATGAATGATGGCCCTGTGGAGGTGGCACCCAGCTAGCTATTTGTTAACGCTCCATGCAGGGATAGAGGATGGCAACCCCTGGCTGAGGTTATCTCCTCTCCGTGACACTGAGTTATGAGCTAATAGCACTTTATTAAAATAGTATTTTGTATTAGAGAGCAAATCTAAAAGCAGATGGATTAGCAAGCGATCCATCACTCCCCAGCTTTGCCGCTGCCAGCTGAAACGCCCTCTCTGTGCTTCAACGTTGGAGCCAGGAGACAGATTTATAACGTGGTCATCTATCTAGTCTTAGTGCCATCCGTTAAAGTATTTACTTTTCAGCGTGATGCACTGGGAGGGAAGTTCAGTTGTGCAAGTAGAAGGATGCGAGCGCTGCACGCTTTCTCACCAGTGCATGTCCCGTGCCTTAGGACTTACCGGAGGCAGGAGTTTCCCCAGAAGTATTTCTCTGCCAACCTGCATCTGTGTTTTGAATGGAGAAGAATCACTCAGGTTCTTTTATAATCCATTGTCTGTGGCTGTTTCTGTTTTATTGCAACCTTATTATTCTCCCTATACTTTTTTTTAAAAAACTGGCAAATCTGATTAATTTATCCAGCCTTTAATGCAAGTCACTGGCCAACCCTGGGAAGCTTTGATGCTCCAGGAGGTTCTTCACTTAGGGAAGGCAGCCCATCTTCTGCAGCCAGCGACTGAGTGCTGTTGGTACATGGATGTAAGTGATGGGGATCTACTGGAGGGATCCTGACCAAAAATGTGCCAGAGTTTGCAGCTTCCTGTGGATGTCTTGTCTCTGTGTTCACCTGGTGTGCAACCCGCCAGGTCTGCGCTTTGCCTGCCAGGGAGTTCTCTCTTGGGCATGGTTTATGGTCATGCACAGCCCCTTGGTGCCAGTGCAGCTCTAAGGCCTAGACACACAAAAGCACCACAAAAGAAACCAAAGCAAACGCGGGAGATCGTCCATGGCAAACCCATCTGCAGGCGAAGAGCTGGAAGATAAGCGTGGCTGCAACGAGAGCGGGGATTACTAGTCACCCCTGCACAAAGAAAGAGGGTGTTGTAGCAGCAAGTGGGCATGTGTGGACCGTTTGGGTGCCGTGTGTCAGCTTTCGGCAGATGATGCACGTATGGTCCTGGGGTATCTTGAGAGGTAGTAACTGTGTCATTTGGGGAGCAAGGAGCTGGGATCTAGTTTGAGGGCTCATTGTAGGTCAGCTGTCCCACAAGAATTTCACAAGCCAAAAATGACAACAGGAAAGCCTTCCTCCAATGGTTACCTCTCCACCCTGCTTGTCTTGCAACCACCAGGCTGTTCACGATGTCCATCCCTGAGTCAGTGCTTTCACAGGCCCCTGGCAGTCTGCTGGACCTTGTGATTCAGCCAGCATCTCTCCCACAGACATCAACCACTCAGGTTTGGGATAAGGCAGAGTTTGCCCATCTGAGCTGCGGTAGAGGAGGAACCAAAGGACTTCAGTCAACTGGATACTCAGTAAGTGCCACTAGGCTGCTTTACTCCTTGGCTTCCTACCAAGCACCGACAGCAGAGATTGGGTGCCTGGTGAAGGACAGGTCAGATCTTGTTTTGAATGACGTGGGACAGTGTATCCTTGCTGGTTTTCCTTCTCTTTCCCCTGATTCCTTGAGGTAGCATAGCCTTACCAAATCTTGTTGAGCTCTTCTGAGATATGGCATCTCCTGGAATGAAGCTGTAGCAGCATTACCAGACTACACGACATTGTTGGTTTTGTAAGATGTGCAAAGGGGAGCAGCGCATGGATATCTCCGAGAAGTCTCCAGGCAGTCCTCCAGCTCTTGCCCTGTCTCTGATTGTTCTCACTGCAACAGAAATCAGATCGTTGTCTCTGTTGCTGGTCATTTTTTACCCCCAGACCTCATTTGAGATGCCGGTGCCTGCGACTGTCCGTCAGTCCTATGACAACAGCTCCCTGCCTTGCTGCCTGGGTGGTTTTTTTTCCTCTCCCTCCTGCTGCTACGGGTTTTATTCTTGTTGTGGGAGTTTCTTTGCTTGGGTGTTGGGGTGGTTTTTTTATTGCTTGTCTGCTTTCACGTAGTATCTCCACCAAGCCTGAGTAAGATGTACCCACATTTGCCCAGACTTGTAGAACAACTTGTGCATCAGCATCTTTGCACATAAGGACTGAAGTCCCACTCAGTGTCAGACTTGCTCTGTTTGTGTATGTGTGGTCCTGTTCCAGGAGAGAAAAGAGCAGAATGAAGAACGTTAAAAGGACTGGTTCATGGTGGCAGATTTCAGCACTGCTCGAATGGGAAATGAGCTCTCCTCTCCTTGTCCGTGCCAAAGCCCTGGGTTTCCTGCACCCGGCCTTTCACCTTTCTTGCTTGCCCTTGCAGGCAACAGGCAAGAGAGGTCCACGCTCCTCTCTGGAGGTAGCCTGCAGCTAGAATTTTGTTTCAACGGTAAAATATTTAACTTCTTTTTAAATCAGTTTTGGACCTTAGAGCTTCCCTGTGTTCCCAGTGAGTGGGAGACAAGCAGGCTAAAATCTGGGACAGCGTCCTCTGATGCCACATAACCTGGGGGAAATTGCACAGCCCTTCTTCATCGATCGAGGCTGGGCGTAGCTTATTTCCCCCACGCGATTCAAGGCACGTTTGTACCTCCTCCTCTCTTAAACCCCTGCCCCTAAGCTGGTGACCTGCTGGTCTGCAGTGCCCCATAGCAGGCCTCCAGCCTCTGACCCCAGGAGTATCATTTGGTTCAAAGGGCTGGGAAAAAAACACTCAGATGCAAAACATGCAAAAAACTATTTTACTGACAAACAGCAAAGGATGGGCTTAGTTTCAGGAGCTGAACTGGTTATCTATTATACAAACATATTCTTGAAAGGGAAGGAATGGCTGAAATACACTCACTCATTGACCCAAATAAAATCACAGTGTGCTTTTTCTATTGCCTCCCCCACCCTCAAGCTCTCTGCGGCTTCAGCTGCTCCCCTTAGCTTCAGCACAGCATCGTCACCGCTCCCAGCACCGCTGCTGGAGGACACAAACTGTAGGTGACATTTGCCTGTGCAAGTGTATTTAATAAAAAAAAAATTAGCCATTATTGCTTTTCAACCACAGTAGAGATTATTCTATGATTAGACTCGGAGCGGAGTATAATCTCTCCCTCTCTGTTAGTACCAACGTGTGTTGTACCTCTTCCAGTTTGATGCATGCAGAATTGGTTTGAGCGCAGAAAAAAAGAAAAGAAGGATTATTAACCAGGGAAAACAGCACTCCCGAGTTTTGTTCTTGTATTCTCACTATTGAAAAAAATCTTCCTAACCTGTGTGCTCTGTCCTGCAAGGTTTTGCGCTGCCTTAGTCATAGTGAGCTGAGGGTGCTTAGCACCTCGCAGGATTGAGCCATCCTCTTGGTATCACCCCTCCGTGGAAATCCAAGGGCTCGGCTTGAAGAGGGGACTAAAACTAGCAACCCCATTGGAAAAGAAATGAGTGCAGAAGAATGGGAGGTACTAAAGAAGAGGAATAGGCTTCATGCAGTGAACACGTGATGACACACACGGATATAAACACACAGACGCACACTGACACACACACACACAAAACTGGAACAGTATCCTCAAAGCCTAGCCGGGATGCAGCAAACTGGCAGCCCAGACTCACTGTAGAGCTCCTCCTTACACCCGCCCACGTTTTCCTACTCCTCTGCTTCCTTCTCCTTTGCCCCGACAGCCCGCGTGCATGGAGGTTGCCAGCCTGGCATTTTTATTTTGGTTTATTTATATTTTTTTCTTCAGCAAGTTCACTTGCTTCTTAGAATCATCGAATCTTTTTCATGCTTTCGTGGGCACCACAGAGAGCTGGGCTGGCCTAAGAGGCCATCTCATCTTGACTCCATCCGGAGGTAGAACCAGCAGTCCTGTGTCCCTGCCTAACAGATAACGAATGCCCTGTCTGTCCTCTGCTCTACGTCCCATTGCCTGTCACCGAAAGATACAGCTGTTTGACCTCTGTAGCCAGGTTGCAAAGCATTTGAGCCAAATGTCTTTCTATTTGTACTGCGTGCTCTAGTAATCGAAGTACTTCTGTTCTTTTACATCTAGAGGTGCTCTGGGAGCTTCTCTTGCCTATTGCTACCTTCAAAGCCCCCTCAATGCAGAAGAAGCCTTCATCACCTCCACGTTCACCCCCCCCATGCTCTTCGTCGATGCCACACTGAATGTGAAACTGCTGCCGTGAAGCTGTCTCAAAGTGAAATCTGAAATGAGACTGAGGCTCCCTGGGTCATTGATCACCTGCAAGCCTCTCGCCTTCATACGAGGAAGGTGAAGGGTGAACATTGCCCTCCCTTTTCCATCGCAGCCAGTACCTGTGAAACGTTTCCTTCACAATGTGCTTTCTCCCGAGCTGGGGAATGATCTTGGATCAGGACTTCCCTCGCTGGCTCCCCCAGGGCTTTCTCCTGCCTGGACTCACCTAGACCTTACCCAAGGTAAGCAAAGGCTACTGATGTTTGTGTCTGCACTGCCTGCTGCTGTCTTGAAGTATGAACTCTTGGTCTCTTGCAAAGTCAGTGGGCTTCAACTCACCTGACACCATTTGCATGGCTTTTTTTTTTTTTTTTTTTTTACAGAGTGGTTGAAGTTGGAAGGGGCCTCTGGAGTCCATCTGGTCCAATGCCCTTGCTCAAGCGTGGCCACCTAGAGTGGCCTGCCCAAAACCATGTCCACTTGGCTTTTGACTACCTCCAAGGATGGAGACTTCACAACTTCTCTGGCAACTTGTCCCAGTGCTTGGTCACCCTCACAGTAAAAAAATGTTTCCTGATGTTGAAGCAGAACCTCCTGTGTTTCAGTTTGTGCCCATTGCCTCTGGTCCTGTCCCTGGACACTACTGAAAAGAGCCTGGCTCCGTCTTTGCACTCTTCAGGTATTTATGTACATTGATCCCCCTGAGCTCTCTCTTCTCTAGGCTGAACAGTCCCAGCTCTCTGCCTTTCCTCATAGGAGAGGTGCTCCAGTCCCTTCATCATCTTTGTGGCTCTCTTTAGTATCCCTTTTTAGCAGGGATTGTCTTCTCCCAGCTGAGTGCAACTGGAACATGAGGTAGAGAGTAGCGGTGAGAGTAACTAAGACCTCCCCCCCATGCTGTGCATGCCTGGGCCACACGTCCTGGGCTCTCTGCTCGTGCTGCCAGATGCTTCAGCCAGGATGGGCCAGTTGGTGTGTCCCTGGCTGGCTCAAGGGCTAGCTGAGCAGTAAGAGGGCACGGTGAATGGATGGATGGTATCACAGGAGACACCTTCCCAAACTGTTCCTCAAAGGGGAAAGATCCTTCTCATTGCGTCAGAGCAGCAGGTCAAAGAAGGCTTGCATAGTACCTGGGTCTACTCTGGGCTACACCTGAAATCCCATGTGTGGTGGCTTTGGGCTCTTCCTTTCCTCTCATTCCTGAAGCAATGTGGAGGTCTGGTAGCCCCTCCCTGGCTCAGCACTTCTTACACCTACAGTGAAGTTGGCCTCCTGTCCCTTCGTCTTTCCCCACGCTCATCCTGTTGTGAGCTGCTGAATGTGGTGGAACGACAGATGCCAGATAGGAAGCAAAGTGGAGGAGACAACCAGCTTGACAGGCCTGCTCTTTAATGTGTAGCTCTCTTGAGAAGAAAGAAGATAAGAAGAGAAAGAAGGTTGGCACAGAATGGGTTTAGCTTGACGCTACCTTCAGGGGTCTCACTGAGGGGCAAGGGCTTTGTTCAGCAGTGCTGGTAAGTGGCTGCTTGAATTCAAAAAGAAGCTACTGGTTGATACAATGGATTTGACAAGCCTCTGATTTTCTCCTCCTGCCGTTCCACACCTCTCCTTTGCAACAGATCCCAACCACCAGCACTCACCCATTCGATGTACAGGCAGCCAAACCTGAGCTCCTCACGCCAAAAATGCGGGAGAACGTTTCCAGGGCTGATCCCAGCTCTGGAGAATTGGCACATACAGTTTGAAACGCTGTCTCTGCTCTAAAAATAGCCCCTCCTGAAGCGACACAAAATTCCCCCCACTGTCTAATTCTGCAGAAGCCTCCCTCAAAGCATCTGGCGGATGCGTGCTAAGACGTGGTGCGCACTTCCCACTCCTTTGTCCCTACGGAGCTGCCGTTACCGCCACAGCTGCCAGCTGTAAGCTTTGCAACCCTCTGTTTTCTTTTCCACAGGTTCTGACCGGTCTCTTGCCTAGCCCTGACCTTGTCGTGTCAACTCTCTGATGCCAAAGTCACTCTCCCAACTGAACCCTTTTTTCTTTGGGGTTGTTGCTGACTTTGGGTTTTGTTGTTGGGTTTTTTTTCCATCTGTGGGTTTTTGGAGTTTTTTGTGTGTGTGTGAAGACTGGATCAGAGGCAAGAGAACAACAAACAAGTCAACACTGGTACGTCTCAGACAATTAAACAAGGAGAAAACACCCCCACAACCAGACAAAAGCAGAACGAACACATGCACAGGAGAAGAAGACAGAGCAACGACAGACGTTACGGACAACTGAGCTGCGAGCAATAGTAGCAACCTCACTTGGACAGAGGAACGAGAGACCACAAAGTCGGACATCGTTGGTAAGGTTCACACCTCGAGTAGAATCAGCTGAGGGGATGGGATAGGGAGAAGAGTGCCGATGTCAAGCAGAGAGAGAGAAGATGCTGCTTGGGGCAATAAAATGTTGGTACTGGGGTTTTGCAATACTCAAAACACAGCTGCCTCTTTTACCTTCTGCTTCTCTGTGGGGGCTTGTCATCTGGGTCCCCAAAGAGGAGACCTGACAGACACGTGGCTGTTGGGCACAAGATCATCTTTCGCACACCACATGCCGTTAAATGGCTTAGGGGACCTGGGCTGCTCCTCTGCAGGGACTTCTCGCCACTGCAGCCTTACGTGGTGTGTGAGGTTATCCAGCCCCAGCGTGTTCTGAGCTCCGTTACGTAGGGTCACATCTAGAGTAGCTTCCTAGAGGCAGTGGAAAAAGGCGTCTCACACCAGGAATGTGACTCGGTGTCTCTATTAAGCTGGCTGTTTGAAATCACCCCTGCAGAGAAGATGCACCAGATCGCTTGGGTCAGGAATGGGACCTGGCCCTACTGCCATGGGAAGGAACTTTGCCCCTTATTTACTCAGGATGAAAATCAAAGTCCCAGTCAGTTCCCCGGGATTAATCCCATTGGTTTCGTGTGTGCTGAGACAAACCTTGCTCTATGAGGGTATTTTTGCTTTCCTTGGATTTAAGACCAGTGAATTACTCCCCGTAAATTTAATTGCACTGAGAGCATTGTTTGTTTTGGGTTTTGACTGAGGGTAAACAAGAGATAGACCCACAAGGTAATAGCTGTGGACACAGCAGATTTAAAAAAAAAAAAAAAAGTCTGTTCTTAAATGATAGGAATATATACCATGTAGGGTTTGTTGGTTTTTTTTCTGCCTCTTCCACAGCCTCATAATCTTCTGAAATTGTGGTGTGGATCAGACTGAATCAGTGCGAGGCACCCCTTCCTCGTTCCAGGTGTAAGTGTCACATTTGATGATATTCCAACTAAGGTCAGTCGCTAGCACTGGGCAGAACCAGACTTTCAATTCAGGCTGAGTTTAGGTCACTGCCTTAAGTCTCTCTTCAAGTGGCAAGATTATTTAAAGCGCTTTTTTTTTCCCCATAACTAGTTCCAAAGACTCAATATTTGTCCTTATCACGATGGAATTTTCTCCCCTGCGAAACGTTGTCCCATCTGCAGACATGTCCATGACATGGACCCGTTTTATAATACAGTACCTATTCTTTGCTGTCAGTTAAGCGTGTGCCATCACACAAGGGCAAACAGAACAGCTGTTTGGGCAGCTCACATCTGGCACTGTACGAGTTACACACCATTGATATGAGCATCTTATGCCACTTGAGGATGAGCCCATGTGGTCAAACGCACAAAGCTCCTACAGCGAGGGAGGTTGCAAAGCCGTGTGTCTTGGAAAGGAGCTGCTTAAGGAAAAGTCATCCTTTAGATACCAACAGGTGACGGCAGACATTACAACCGGAGGAAGTCCTGAATGACAGACAGTCAAGCAAACAGGTCTAAGTCTAGACCGCGCAATTATTTAGGCCCAGACAGAAACTAGGGTGCCAAGAGAAGACGGACTAGGGAATAGCAAAGGTAAGAAGGGCAAAGGAACAGGTATGTTTGGCTCTTGGCTGGCTTTGGGGCTTGTAAATAACTGAACTGATCCCAGGCATAAAAAACAATGGGAAAAAAAAAACCAAACCAACTAAACAAACCCAAGACACAGAAGCGGAAGCAGAGAAAAAGAGCAGGGAGGGATGGTGTCCTTTTCCCTTCGCAGACATTGCAATCAAACATTGACCGAGTCAAGGAATCCATAGAAGAAAACAGCAGTTTCTGACAATATTCATCATCCTTTGGTTCTGGATGTTTTCCCCGTTTAAGCACACGCCCACTCAATACAAAATAATGAATGAAGGAGAAATGATTGGGATTCAAGGCTACCATCTTAAATTCTTGGGGCTAGCGTCTCCCTCCCTGATTCCTCTCAATCAAAATCTCGCTCTTCCCACCGCCGCCAACGGGGCCATTGCTGCCCAGCACGTGCAAAAGTGATGGGTGCCTTTGCTTCTCTCCCGCAGCAGAACACGACTGCTACAGGAATCAGATACCACTGTGCTGTCTGGGTGCACGCAGGCTTTATAAACTCCTCCGGGCAACTCTGGAAGTGAAGGAGGTCTCAGGATGTGGAGGTTGGTTTCAGACACTTGGTAGCTACCTCGAAACCCACACCTAAGCTGCGACCAGGGGGAAGCAAAGGCAAAAACCACGTTAGAGCATCCTCGTACCTTGATTCAACCCCTTATTGGGACATCTGACTCTAGGTGAGTTTGGTTTCAGGCCCACAGCTCTCTGTGTTCCTCAAGCCAAGCCCAACCTTCTGCCGAAGCACTAGTTCAGCTCGGAGCAGGGACACAAGAAGATAGGTGGCTGTTGGTGCGCAGGAGGACTGAGACTCTTAACGGGACCCTCTCGCTGCCCTGTCGGTCTTTCTAGGGTGGCACTGACCAGGACCTCAGGCTCACCCTCTAAGACGAGGGGCAGAGCAGCTCCTTTCTCCCCAGGCGAGGGGGTGGGTGGTGTTTATGCAGCAGCGGGGTACGATCAGGGTACAAGTCAGCTCTAACACCGGTCAACTCAACACACATTTCTCCCCGCGTATCACTTTCCAGCGCTAGTGAAGAATAACAGCACTGACCTCAGCAAGGTACCACCAATACAAAAGTGGTGTAAGCCAGGCGGCACCAGCCCTGACAAATGGACTGATACCTCATAGGACTCTTCCCCTGGTACTAAGATTTCTTGGATTGCTTAAGGCAGGTTTCAGTGTATAGCAACGCAAACAACCAGTCGGTTTTATATATTCCCAGGACCTCCTTCCCCCACAGTAACTCCCGAAAAAGTGAACCAAAGCAAAGGGGACACTGTGCCTTCCCAACGGGCTGGCAGCAGTCCCCATCCAAACCTGTGACCAGCCAAGCCATTCTAGCAACGGAAGGACCAGAGCAGAGCAAAACCAAGCCAAAGGACCAACGAAACGGGGGACTGGAGCTCGTGGATGAGAAACTCCGCATCTTCTTCGTGTTGTCCCACCTCCATACCCTTGGCCAACATTCCCCGTAGGGTAGCTGGATGTGCAGGACAGCCGTGAATGCCAGGAAAAGGGGGTTGAAAGTATAATGCAAATCTCTTTTCTCTTTTTTTGTTTGTTTTTTTGTTTGTCTGCTTTTTACATATATATACAAGTCTGACAATAAAATGTGGAACACAGTGCAATGTCTTGGCTGCGTAGCATCCAGGACTGGCTTAGTTGTGCATCGTGGTGTGCCCCAGGGACACACAGGATGGATAAGTAAAATTGTGTCCTCAGCTGGCTTCCACAGAGGAGCAAACTAGTAGCTGTTCCCCTGGAAGAAGAGCAAAGTCCTTTTTAAAACCTCACTGCAGTCTCTGGAGGGGAAGCATTCCTCAGAGGTGCCGTGGGCTAGGGTGCCCGTTATGGTACAGCTTCTGTTTGATGTGCACCATGTTCCCAGTCGCCTCCTCATACTGCCTGTGATGACGTTTTCTGAACTCCTTTAAGTTACAAAATTTTGGAATCCAAGACCAGGAATTGTCTGGAAGGCAGAAAGGAGAAGGAAGATGAGATATTATAGGAATGGTGAGACCCATGTTCTCCTGCCTTGCCTAGCCCTGTTCCTGGCCTTGACAAGGCCACCCTTGAGGCTTCCCCTCAGACCACACTTGTTCCCCAGCCAGACGTCATGCCTTGGCTGTAGCCACAGCACTGCCCACTTCTCTCCCAGACGTGCAACAGCCTGTGCCCTGAACACAACCAACAGCTACCCAACCCCTCGGACATGAAGACAACCAACAGATACCCAACTCCTCGGACATGAAGACAACCAACCCCTCTGGATATGAACACAGTCAACAGCTACCCACCCCCTCGGACATGAAGACAACCAACAGCTACCCAACCCCTCGGACATGAAGACAACCAACCCCTCAGACATGAAGACAACGAACAGATACCCAACCCCTTGGACATGAAGACAACCAACAGATACCCAGCCCCTCGGACGTGACCCTGAGCAGGCAGCAGACCACACCTTGGTTGTACCTGCTATAGGAACAGTTCATTCCAAAAGAGGTACAGACAAGCTGCACTGGCCCATCACGAGAGTGAGGGTGGGAGTTAGAAGAGGCAAACTTGCACTTTCTACTCTTGGTAGGAACCAACTCCCTGTGATGAGCCCTGTCCTCCAGCCCTCCTTATGCCTTACTCACGCTCCGTCAGGCTAACAGCATGGGCGAGATTCAGCGAAGGCAGTAACCTCATACTCCTCTCTGCTAATCTCTGTCGCTAGCAGGGACCTGCTCTGGGGACCAAGCTGCCAGGTTTTTGAAAGAGCCGCACACTGCTGCCGCGTACGTATCGCCCCTGGTCAATCCTGGCTCTTCTGGCTTGTGAAGCGTTGGCCAATTTCGTGCAACATCAGCACGAGCTTCTTTCTGCCCTGTAGCCAGTGCAGGTTGGACAATGTTGGGTTTTTTTTTTTAATCCAGTATTTCAGCTCTCAGTCCATGAACCATTCCCTGTAGCAATGTTTTAGCTGCCATTTAGTTTCGTGAGAGCTTTGGCTCATTTCACCCACAAATACCCATAGCCCAACCCCGTACAGGAGAATTTGAAAGCCCCAGAGAACGATAGATTGTGTAAAGTTGAACTATTGCAACTAGCGTGAGGTGGTATGAGACTGCTCTGACCAGCACTGCAGCTACTGTGAAGTGCAATCTGATGTCTGCGTTTCTATAGAATATTTTCTATTTTAAGAAAGCTCTTCCATCAGGAAGGAGCTATAGGTTACTGTAGTAGATCAAAATTTAAGCTGATCAGGCCACAATGTGACGTTGAGTCATTGCTAAGTGGTACTCATGGATTTCAGGGAGGGCTCTACGTCCCGTACCAGTACAGTATTTTGTATTACCCCTACCCCATCTCTCATAGTCACAGGTACCATTTCTTTCTTTAGAAGGAAATTTTAGCTTAGGTACCTGTTCAACAAAGAAATGGGTATCCTTGCTTATTGCCTTTAACATGACTAGATTTGCATAGCTGATTTGAATGAATAGGAAATACCTAAAAGCTCAACATTCATTATTTTAGCCCACACTCCCCGGTGATTTTTCAGCCTGTCTTTAGTGAAATGTACTCAGCACAGCACACAACACCACTGTTTTCTCTTTGGACAGAACAGTTCAAGGCATGTAAAAAAAAAAAACCAAAAACACCCAACCTTTACTGGAAAGAGACATCATGTCCAGTGCATGGTATACACTGGAAACCTCACCTATGGATTAGACGAGGAGGGCTTCCAGGGTCTCTTCTAGCACCCGTTGGATTGTGAGGACACAGGGTTGTTACCAGTGCAAGCACACGGCTGTGGCACAACCGCCCTGGTTGATGAGCAGACTGGTCCTGTGTGGTGGGTGCAACATCACCGCAATGGCACTAAGAGACGATGTCTCAGGCCAAAGCGGGTGTCAGCCTTCTGCACCATGAAAGGGGCACTGCCAGTGGGGTTGCTAAGGGAAGAACAAGCTGGGTGCAAAGTAATACTGCAGTCATTTTTCTGAAAAGAGGTGTCTGCACGGTATATTGCACCACTGGCCAACCCCTTCTTAAAACCTTGGAAGATGCATACACAGGGAGGCGAAAAAAAATGAAAGAAAAAGGATAGTTCAGCTTAAATACTAAATTAATTACTAGCATTACCATTAATTACTAAAAAAAATAAAAAAAAAAAAATAAAAATCTGTGCAGTATCCATTCAGAAGAAGGTAAGATGGATGGCGATACCATGGCTCCATAACGAAAGGTAAGAGCTCTGAAGACCAATACTGCTGTACTCGCTGTAGCATCTCACCCCAGGCTAGCTCTTGCCAGCCCTGCTGACTTCATGAGCACCGATGAGCTCACAGCCACAGGCGGTCCGATCCAGCACAGGTGTGACGGCCTCAAGGCTGGCTCAGTACCTTAGGTCTCACGGGGAATTCTGACGATTAGCCTTCTGCTTGGGAAAGGACAGCAACGGGACTCAAGAGAGGCCTGATGCAGAAACTGCTCAAGCAGGCTGCAGGGGATTTGAGAAGACTAATGAGAAATTAATATCCTTTTGATCTGAGTTTTTAGAAAGAGATAGTCCACTTCCCTAATTAGAATTTCTTACAGGTTTACAGATAAATCTTTCTCTTGCTCATTCTCCCTTTCCTCTGAGTTGTAATTTAACAGACACCATCAGTCAGAGTTAGAGGTACACTGTTAGGGAATTTCAAGTCATTCACTATTTTAATAGTTTTTCTGTCTTTTTTCCCCTCCAACAATTACAGTCCATGGGATGTCCAAGCTGACAGAGCAAAGAGGGGCAGAGAGGGCCTCTGAAAGAGGGTCTGTTGGTCATTCTCAGGGTGTTAGTTCGGGATGCTAAGACTAACTAGTATGGCTAACACTTTTCCCTGTCGGGCTGACGTCACTTCTGGGAAAAAAAAAAGTTGACACATCTGGAACAGCAACGAGGATGGGGAAACCTCAGCTGATGCATCCCTGACACAACACAGAAACGTCTGTCATTGTCACCACACCGTCACAAGTTTATACAAACAACGAGAGGCTGCACTCCGTAAGCATGTGCCTGGCTGCCAATTATATGCACAGAAAAATCCAGATTTCAGGGAAGTTTTGTCTGGCCTGAAAAAATATTCTGCCCACATGTGCAGACACACAACCACCATCTGCCAGCCTGCCTACGGGTAAACATGTCGCGTTCCATCAAACAGCCTTTTGCACCAACACGTACTTTACACTTTGCAAAGCAGAGCCCTGGAGGCTCGGCTCCTTGGCTGGCTCTTTCCACGTCAACATTCCTGTTTTTGCGTAAAGAGGGCTGGGATGTAGCTGGTGCTAAATCTACGCGGCACAACTGCCGCAAGGCTGTTGACCTCCTCCCTCTCCACCGACCTCAGAGGACAGGGCAAGGGCTTGAGGAAAGAGAAGGGAGCCCATTGAGGCTGCACTTACCATACCGTCGGCTGGTTCGCCAGGCTCGCACCGCATAATGGAGAACCCCATCCATCCACACCAGAAACCAGCTTATACAAAAGCCCAGCAAAAGTCCCAGCATCAGATCAATCTCTTGCTTGGTTACATTGTCAGTCACAAAGTAATTCTCCGAGGAGTCCACCACCGATTGATCCCCATCATATGGAATAACGTAATGGACGTGATGCCTGTTGCGGGGAACAGAAATAGGGAAAAGCATCAGTGGAGAAAAGCAGAGCACATTTTTTTCATCCAGCGCCTGCTCTTGTGGCCAGGGGTTGGTTTAACACCATTCCTTCGAGTTTTTCACCAACCTCCCTGGGAGCAGGAAGGTTGTCTTGGCTTTTTGTGCTGATGTCAGCAGAAGAATTGGCAGCGAGCAAGCTAGAAAAGTATAGAAACCTGAACCCATGCCTGGAACGCGTGTG
>NW_009601982.1:7327-12573 GCF_000690535.1 Cariama cristata | reverse complement strand
ATTCCTGACACAGGCTCTCCGTGCCTAAGTTTGTAAAACAGAAGATAATATTAAGGACAGCAGGAGGTCGGAGTGGTCACCCCCCCGAGATGTAAAGGGCATTACCGCATTTGTGTTGGTGAGCAGAGGTCAGTAACATTTTGCTCTTGTGAGCACACACGGGCTGATAGTGCGGCAGGGTAGCCCTGCGAGTGCAACCCTGACACGCTGCCTCACGGGCGTGAGCAAAGGTCCCTGCCAGCCCTCACAGCTGTCCGGCACGTCTCCAGCTGTGCCAGTTTGCTTCACCTCCCATCTCGCCCAGTAAAATGAGAATCGTGTCTTTCACACGTTAGAGCAGAGCGTGTTTACAGCCACGGAGGAGGTACTTGAAAGCGTGCCTTGAATTCATCCTCACACAGTTCAGACCCTGCGGCGTATCACGCCTGGAAAAGTCATGCAACCTCTAAGACCACCTCAGGTTCTCTTACGGCATGACTGGTTGGGGATGCAGGGTCTCCCTCCTCCTCCTCAAGGACCAGGCAGCAATTACTGCCCGTAGCAGAGAGCAAGGAATCGCTCTCAGCACAGAGCAGCCAGCAACCCTCCCTTCAGAGCCAAATCTCACGGCTCCCTCCCGCAGCACCCTGGCTTAGGAAGGTCTCCCAGCACCCTGCAGCCTGGCTCCCACCTCATCCCACCATCCATCACTTGCTGGGGACGTGGCCAGAGGTCTGGCCTGACCGTGCATTGTAGCCAGTCTCCAAAAAAAAAACCAAAAGCCATCAACTTCGTGCTGTCCCCAAAGAGCCCAGCACAGAAGTGCAGGAGATGCCCTGCCTGCCACCGTGCACAGCATCATGGGGCTCCTTCGGGGGAAAGCACAGACTCTGGAGCTTGCAGAGACGTACATCTCTCTCAGGGGTTCTCATACCTTACGCCAGAAGGGCGGTCGGGTTCATTTGTGCAATGAGATGATGGAGAGCAAGCTTGGGATGACGACGAACTGCTTGAAAGACCCTGATTAACTTGGGAAAATGACAGGGATCGAGTGAGGGAGTTGTGGAGTAGAAAAAAAGAAGGCAGGTCTGTGGGGGCTGAATGGGAGGGGACCGGCTGTGACAGGTGAGATAGGAGGATCCCAGATGACAGGGGATGCAGGATGCAAAGCCAAACTGGAAGCAAGCTGCTCTGGAGCCTCTGCATCTGCTCTTAACCTTCCCTGAGAGCAGCCCAGAGCCACGAGGCTGCCCAGGCTCTGTGCTTCACCATCCTGCCTCCTCCCACTGCCCGATTTAGAGACGGGCACTGCTTGGGCAAGTGCTGTCACTGCTGCCAGGGAGCCCAGGAATGGCCGGCCAGCCACGGCGAGGTGCGCTGAGCAGCCCCTGGTGCCTGCCAGCACCGCTAAGGTTGCGCGCATCAGACCACCACAACAGTCCTGGCACGGCAGCGCCGCTGCATCACCAGTGCTCCCAGCTCAAGGCCAGGGCACAGTTGCACAGGGTCTCCCCAACATCGCCCACCACCACCACCCCCCCACCAGCATCACCTACACTCATGTCCCTCCTGCATCCGTGGACCCAGTCCTGCTCCCACATGCAGGAGAGGAGGCAATCGCTGGAGGCTTCTGAATATGCATGAGGTGCAGGTTGCTCAATAATCACGCCTGAGAAACGTCCAAATATTTACACAAACAAACCTCCACTCAAAGGAACCTACTGAAAACAGCCCTAATCTCAGCGACGACTTAATGGAGGCCACCTGCACCAGAGGCACCAGCTCCTGGCAGATCAAGGCACGTAGGGCTGGTGTACAACCTGGTGCCATGGCACGTGGAGGGGTTGGAAACGGCTGTGCGGATGGGAAGCCCATCAAGCCGTGCTCCTGCTCTCTAGTACCGCTCCCCATTTGCATTCAGCAAAGGCCCCAGGACGAGGGACCAGACTGGACCAGCAGCAGAAAGGAGACGCATCCAGGTGTGCTCCGACGGCAGCTCAAAGTGACCTCAGAGGGCGAGGGCAGGCCCTCCTCCTGCCTCATCTTCCTGGTTGGTTTGTAACCAGAGATTTTTTTTCCCCTCGTTTGGTTAAGAAAAGGCTAAAGGGCAGAGGGTGTGTGAAGGAGGGCTCCCAAAACCCAGAGTTCTTATTCACAAATGGGAGGGCACCCATTAATTGCATGAACGCAGCCAAGCAGCTTTGCAGAAGGGGGAAGGCAGAGCCTGACCCATAGCTCCCACGTGCCGTGGGACACCTGCAGGCCCTTAACTTACTGCCTTTTGCTTCTTGCAGTACAGAGACAGCCTCAGGGCTGGGTCCACACACACCTCCAGAAACCTCGACTCCTTGAAATGATCAACAACTCGAGGGCCCCAGCAGGAGCTGGTATGTATCTCCTCTGCATCGTCGTGTCACAACACACAGGGCTGTCCAAAGGCTCCCCGTGCAGAGCATCACTAACACGCAGCCACCTCTGGGGTCGAGAGAAGCCAAACTTCCCAGAGCCATCGAGGACAGACCCATTCCTAGGAAGTCAGTGCAGACCTCTCTCCACACATGAAGTGGGTTTCGTGAAGGGTCTCAGCCCTGTCCCAGAAGAAAGTCCTGGAGTACCTTCCTCCCTGGACTGAAGAGCAGGGATGTGCTTGTAGCACTCGCATCCTTGCACGCACACACGCACAGGTGCACAGCCCGGCCAGCACTGCAGTAACATGGGACATGGTACTCTCCTCATACACTTCCCCAGAGGTTGGGGTTTTTTTTCCTACCACGCCGTCTGCTTTCTTAACAGCTCCTGTTCTCTGCTTGCAGGGCACTGAGGGAAGGGACACAGTCACCTCTTCCCTGCCTTGTCCCTCTCCTCGGCGCAGGCTGACTCTGCACACTGCAGTGGGATCTCCTCCAGCTCTCCTCGCTTCCTTTGGGCATCGCCGGGCTGAACGGCACCGTGAGGGCAGCAGTAAGGGCCTGACACTCCTTCTGTGTTCGCAGCTCCCTTGCCATGTGCAGGGGACTGTCCCCAAAGCTCAGTGATTTCCAAGTCCAGACTCAGAGGTGAAGTCCCTGTTTCTGCCCTGTGGCTTCCGTAAGAATCACAGAATGGTTGAGGTTGGAAAGGACCTGGGGAGGTCATCTGGTCCAGTCCCCTGCTCAGGCAGGACCATGTTCAGATGGCAGTTAAATATCGCCAAGGAATGAGACCACAACCTCTCCTAGCAACCTGTCCCAGTGCTCGGTCACCCTCACCGTGAGAAAGTTTCCTGATGTTCAAGCAGAACCTCCCGTGCTTTGGTTTGCGCCCATTACTCTGGTCCTGTCACTGGGCACCACTGCAAAAAGCCTGGCTCTGCCTTCTTTACACCCTCCCATCATGTATTTATATGCATTGATAAGATTCCCCCGAGCCTTCTCCTCTCCAGGTTTCACAGCGCAATGAGTCCGGGTCTGTAGGTCAGTTAGATCTAGAGGCTGCGGATGGAGCAGGGCAGACGGAAAGACAACACAACCAGCTCTGGGGCGCAACTGAAGTTGGCAACAACTATTTTCAACACAACCTCTCTAACATGACTGCACCGACATCTCTGCATACCCACGAGCCATAAGGTGCATCTCAGACAGACAACGGCGGGAGGAAGCTCCAGGAAAGGGTGGCTGGTTGATGCTTTCTCACTGTTGATGTGTGGGCTGGGCACACAAAGTCACCATTGGCTTCCAGCATTCCATAAGGAGGGATTCAGTCCTCAGGGTATCCCCGTGCCAACCCTTTGCCTGTACAGCCTGAAGTGCTGTGGGACAGTCGTGCCCAGGAGAGAAAGGAGTCGTCTACTTCTGTTGTATGGTGAGCCACCGAGAAGTCCAAAGCCAATTCATGGGAGGTAAAACTCAACAGAGAGCAAAAACTTTGACCTATCTGGATTTGGCAACTTAATTTCCAAGTAGCAGAAGTCAAAGTTGTATCCTAGCTGCAAATTTCCTTGGAAGAAAAGCCTCCTGTCACTAAAACACCCCAGGAAAGCACCTGAGGTCCTGTATTGCTGCTTTGGGGAACGCTGGGTTAGCAGAGCAGCTCTGTGCAGTGGAGATGCCAGCACTAGGTTTCCACTCTGCAGTGTTCTGGAAAGGGTTTAGCAAAGCTCAGGGAAGAGGAATTTCTCCTGCTAATGCAACAGTTGGGAGATCTGGGCTGCAGGGATTTTTATGCCTTGTTTTGGCTTAACGGGATTGAGCGATGCCACCGAGATGGGGAGGAGAAGAGGGACAGACCCCCAGAAGTTTTCTGTTGCAGCTCAAGTCCTCGGGGATGTTACAGGAGCGACTCAGAGCCACCGGCACCGCACGTTATTAATAGTGCGCAAAGGTCCAGGGTCCCCACCGTATATCAAGGGAATTGGAAACTGGAACGTGGCCTGGATGGCTCTGGATCGAGGGAGGGAACAGATCACCTCTAAGCTCAGCATAATGTGGGTGCAGCCAGGCACCACCAGCTCCACCCCAGCCCACCTCCAGGGAGGGCAGGCACTGCTGGAGACTCCTCAGAGCAAACGCTTTTGGCCAAACCCTGTTTTCAGAAACGTGGCCGCCCAGGGACTGATATAACCCTCCAGCCAGTGCCGGTTTCACCAACCAAAGACCTCTGAGAAGAGACGAGAACCTCCTTCAGCCTTGCATCACCTTAGCCAGCAGTCAGACGACTGACGTGGGCATGAGGACTCCGAGAGAGCTGTCACAAAGCGGTCCTCAAAAGGTAAACCCATGTCCTGACCGTGTTTCTTTACAAGAAAAATGATGTACCGAATAACCCGAGGGCCAATTCCTGGGCAGATCAAGCTGGTATCAGTTGTCACAACAGATCCAGGCCAAATTATTCCTACTAGGTTAATGTTGGACCACCTCCCTTCATGCGCCACGCGCGTTCAGCCACACCTAACAGCCATGCCCACCCGTGATGTGGTGGAGCTTCCACAGGAAGCAGAGGTAATTGTAGGAAAACAAAGAGAACCACACTTCAGGCCAGAAACACCCTGGAAAGCAGGAGGGGCTGGTGATTGCCACCAGCTGCTCTCCCGAAGGAACCGAGAGCCGGGATTTGCTGATCCATCCCCAGCTTGACAGCACCCATCCCAGGTGAGAAACTGAAGCTGCTGGCCAAAGGGAGCACAGTGTTTGTGTCCGTGCGTGTGTGCTTGAGCTGTAGCATCCCTGTCCCCTTTCCCAGTCTTTGTGACGAAGGGGGAAGACCTCCTCTCCTCCCTCCCAGGGCAGCGG
>NW_009601982.1:5167-7306 GCF_000690535.1 Cariama cristata | reverse complement strand
TGGGCCTGTTCCCTACAGAGCTGCCCAAAGCGCTATTGTCCCTTCCAGTGACCTTGTGTGTGTGTGTGTGTGCGTTGGCTGCTGCAGCCAAGGCACAGCACGGGAGCCTTTAAAAAAGCACCGCTGAGCTGTCGTTTTAATTGCAAAGAGCTCGTCGCTGCCCCTACACTTTCCGTCCCCCCGCTTTGCCGGGGCTGTGGGCACGCTGATGCTCCGGCTCAGCGTGGCTCCCTCCTGGGCCGGTGTCAGGCTCAGTCGGTAGCAGACACGTCACATCTCCCGGGCTCACGTTGTAGGTGTCACAACCTGGCTGGATTGACCCATTCCCCATCTCCAGCTGCAGCAGAATTTTGGGGAACGTGGCTTATCCAGCCTTGCTGGCCAGCCCGCAGGCAGAGCCCCCGAGGCATGCCCTACAGAGGGGCTGCAAGCAGAGCTCGATGCTGTTCTGCATCCTTGTCTGACCTTGCAGCCTCTCCCCAAAAAGAGCCCGGTGCCTCTCAGATCCGTTCCCAGCAAAGCCAGTCTGCAGCCAGCGTGGCTGGCATCGTGGCACAAGTGAAAATATCTCCCTGGGACCCTTCCCGCTGTAGCAGAGCCCCCGAGGCATGCCCTACAGAGGGGCTGCAAGCAGAGCTCGATGCTGTTCTGCATCCTTGTCTGACCTTGCAGCCTCTCCCCAAAAAGAGCCCGGGGCCTCTCAGATCCGTTCCCAGCAAAGCCAGTCTGCAGCCAGCGTGGCTGGCATCGTGGCACAAGTGAAAATATCTCCCTGGGACCCTTCCCGCTGTAGGGTGCTGCTCCCGGGAGCCCAAGAGAGGCCTGGTGGGCTCCAGCTCCAGGCAATGAGCCCTCCCTGCCTCCCAGCACATCCACCGAGGATCTGGGGACAGAGAGGTTTAATGGCTTTTCCAGAGTGGTTGGGAAAGGAGGAAACAGAGCAAAAATGTCCTCTCTGTGTACCTGCCGACAGCAGCGCTGCTAGCCTGGGGCAAGCATTGCCCTGTCCCTCCTCTGTCCGTGGAAGCCCCTCACGGACAGAGCCCAGTGAGCAGCATCATTCGAGCCCATCCTGCCACAAAACAACGCTGCTCTGGCACTGCCGGCCATCGTCCCTGGTCACCAGTGGTGCCAGAGACCCTGGCAGCAGGGCAGAGCCCCAGCCAGCAGCCACCTCACCCATTTCCACCCTCTGCCCAGCTGCTCTCCTGGGAAGAAGCCCATGGACACCAGTTGCTCCGGAGAGGTCCAGCGTAGCCTTGCCCTGAGACTTTCCCTCCTGGATGAGAGCCTAGCGAGAGCAGGGCTGAAGTATCCCTCAGACAGAAAAAGAGCTGACTCGAGGGCTGGCCAAGCAGGGTATTGGCATTCGGGTACATTCAGGACACTCCTCTCGGTCCTTTCTAACCCCGCTCACAGACAGAGACTTTGCCCAGGAGGGAAAGACTCACCCAAGGTCACTGCGAAGGTCAGTGACAAGGAGACAACGTGCCAGAGCTCCTGAGGTCCCTGTCCTTTCCGAGACAGGGAACTTCCAAGCCCCCCAGGCTGTTTTGATGGGTCCTTGCTCCATGCAGGTGTCATCTGTTTTCTCCAACTCACCCTGCCTCCACGGACGCCCTTTGGTGTTTTTCCTTTGCATGACATCACCCAGCTCCTGATCTGCTGCCAGCTCTCTGCTTCCAGAGAGGACCCTTTGCTGGCTGGGACAGAGACATTCGGACTGGGGCAGTGCTACACTTCTGCAGTCCTCCATAGCCCTGCTCTCTCCTGGGAACAGGTACATCCCCAGGAGGTAGGACCAGAGGGGCTGGGCTGCCTGCACACAGGCAAGCCCCAACACAGCGACTTGGGCAGCCTGAATCACAGGGTTGGTTTGGGTGGAAGAGACCTCCGGGATCGTCGAGTTCAACCTTTCCCCTAGCACCCTCATGTCAACCAGACCGTGGCACTAAGTGCCACCTCCAGGCTTTCCTTAAACCCCTCCAGGGATGGGGACTCCACCACCTCCCTGGGCAGCCCATTCCAACGCCTAACCACACTTTCTGGGAAGAAATGCCTCCTCATCTCTAGCCTGAACTTCCCCTGGTGCAGTTTCAGACCATGCCCTCTTGTCCTGCAACTGCATGCCTTGCACTA
>NW_009601982.1:550-5098 GCF_000690535.1 Cariama cristata | reverse complement strand
CTCCAGACCAAACCCCCCCAGCTCCCTCAGCCGCTCCCCATCAGACTTGTGCTCCAGCCCCTTCCCCACCTTCGTTGCCCTTCTCTGGACTCGCTCCAGCCCCTCAAGGGCTTTCTTGTGGTGTTGGGCCCAGAATATCTCCACATGCCAAGGACAGAGAGTGCCAAGCTGCCCCAGGGGTCTGCTCCAGCAGGCACATTCCTGCATGGCATCAAGAGGGGCCAGCAGGACCATAAATGTGCCTCTCACCCCTCCTTCCTCCAGCAAGAAGGCAGATGTTAAGAGAGGACCAGTCCCTGTCCCACCAGCCATGTCTGTGCAGGCTCAGTATCAGCACCAGGTACCAGGGCCAGCCCTGTCTCCCTGCTGATGTTCCCACCCCATGCACCAGCCCTACACCAAGCCCCCCAACTCTTCTCCCACTGAAGAGCTGTAGACCCACTTTGACAGACCCCAGGGGTTCCGGCAGCTTTGCCCTCCTCGGCTCTGGTGCTGTCAGTAGGGCGGCCAAATGGGAAAGCACCAGCCCAGCCGAACAGCAAAACCCTCCCTGGAGGGATGAGTACATCTGCCCCCACCCACAGCCCACAGGACCACCCGGCTCAGCTCTCGGAGCAGAACCGCTCCTACGGCAAAGGCACTGTCCAGCCCAGGCCGACTCGAACTGAAAAGAGACGGTTCGGTGAATGTTGCCACTTAACAGACCACAAATATGCATCAGCCTTGACCGCCTGTTTCTTTGCACTGGGTGGGAGAGCCGGGCAGCTCGCGTGTGCAACTCCGGGCACCGGTACCTCCCAGCACCACACGGCCGACCGGCCCTGGGGTCCCGTCCCTGCACCGCACAGCTTTCATAAGCACCCTCTTGGTTCTCCTGCACCCAGCCAGAGGCCACAAACTCACTTCTGACATCTCAGACCTGAAAAGCATCTGCCCAGCATAGCAAGGTCACTCTCGCCTCAACAAATTGCTCCCTTGCTTCTAGCATAAAAGTCACAAGCAACCGCTTCAGCCTCAAATAGCCCCAGGGACCCTGACCCCCCAGGGATGTGCATCGCGAGGGGGGAGATCAGCCCTAGCAGTGCCAAGCGTCCGGCGTTCAGCAGCACCTGAAGAAGGGGCTGGTTTTCTTTCCCCAAATGTCTTGACCCCAGCGACTCTCCCCAGTCACTGCCATCACACCGAGTGCTTAGGAAGATGGGAAAACCCCCAAAGTCTAGTCCCCAGCTGCAGAAAATGAGGCCCTGTCTATGAGACAAGAGTTGGCCGAGGGCATTTCAGGACGAGGTGGGCAGGGTATCACGAGCCAGCACTCCCTTTCACTTTTCCTGGGATCTTCTTGCCAGGCTCAGTCCCTCACGGAGAGGAGAACAGGGAAAGACACATGGGAGAGACCCCAGCCACAGCCTCCGCGCAACCCGAAGAGCTCTTGGAGGAGACAGCCAGAGCCGGCTGTCCTGCTGGCCATGCCCCCAGGTGACTCTAAGGAGCCTCCAGCCACCAAAAGGTGGGCAGAGCCCGGGGCAGCCCTGGGCACGGCTCACGCTGCTGCCTGCCAACCTCCCACCAGTGACCAGCGCCGGAGGGGGACTCATCCTGCCCCAGCCGCCGCTCCCCGGGGAGCAGAAAGCGTGGACAGAAACAAGAGGGGTGAACAAAGACAAGTGAGGAGAGGGAGCTGGAAACACAGCCAGGCCCTCATCCCACTGCCCAGGGAGTGGAAATCGGGGCTGCAGAGGCACTAACGACCCAATTCTGCCTTTGGGCCCCCCCCTCGGAGCCAGGAGCCAAGCGCTCAGGGCTGCCTGCCCTCTTCCCAGACTTCTGGCTTCAAAAGGTTGAAGTCTGGGCTTTTTCCCCGAAGGCTTGCAGGGATGAGACGGGACAGAGAGGCCCACGAGGGCTAAAGGATGGACCCCCAAATCCCCTGGCAGGCCTGGCTTCAGCCAGCTGGCACCTGGGGGACACACACAGCGTCAGCCCTCGCTGTCCACAGCCACCACCAGCAAGGCAACCGTTCCCAGCCCCTCACGCCAACGCAAGCTCGGCGCAGGTTGCGATTCCTTCTGGAGAGCACGTCCTGCCCTACGCTGGATGCCCAAGGGCAGGGACTCACGGTCCAGCCTGGGGTGCTTAGACATGGTAGACCGTTCCTGGAGAAAGGGGTCTGCTCTGATAGCCTGAGGAAAGACACAACCAGGACAGGAGAGTGGAAGGAAAACATTTCTGAATGAATTAGTGGGTGTGAGGGACACTACAACCTAGGCTAGGGCAGGAGGGAAAAACAGTCATCGCAACAGCTCAGCCTATTGCACATCAGCCTTCATTTACTCCAGTCCCTCCTTCCATTTCTGCAACATTCACTCACTTTCCCCATTCCTCCCTGCAACACACTGAGCTGCAGGCAGTTCTCCCCTCCAAGGACTCGCTTTGGTTACTGGCGAATTAAGAGTCCTTTATCAATCCCTAGTCCCACCGTTCACGACGCGCTCCAGGATGCATCCTCACCTAGCGCAAGGCAGAATTGCTTACGGCTCGTGCTACGTGCACCAACGGCCTGCTTGGACAGCTGACGAAAAGGACAAGGCACATTCAGCATCGCTTGCCTCTTAAATCAGAGAACTCAAACCACTGGCATTCGGGCAGCAGGTCAGAGCTCACAGAGAGCAGGTGAAGATCACCGACCAAACCTTAGCACGAGGCCACACCAAGTCCCATTGGGTAGGGATGCTTTGCGCAAGCGGCTCCTACATCGGAGCGTGAAAACGTTGAAACCGATGCTTATGCACAACAAGAGCCCATGCCCCGGAGCGAAGGCTGGTATGCTGTTGCTGTTGGCAAGAGTCATTGCTTCTACGTACCTAAGGCAACTGGTAAACTTTTTGCCTCCTTTCAGATCCATGCTTGACAATTTGGAAGCTGTTTTGTGCACTTTCTAAGAAATGACCTAACGATGTCTGGGGAGAGTGCCATGGCTAATTTATCTGCCTCAACAGCATCTCTGCAGACGTACAGTTAGAGGAGAGAGGAATGCCCCTGCCACCTTCTCAGTCTTGGGCCGAAGGGACACTCTGCCACCACCGACAGTGAGACCTGACACTCCTCAGTCACTCCAGCCAACGTTAAAGTCTATGACCAGCAGCCAATGTTCACCACCATTGAACACAGCTGTGACAAATAAAAAGAAAAATTGGTTGGAAAGGCAGAGGAAAACTCTTAGACTAGTGAAAAACATCAAGACAACTCCAAAAAATTCCCAAAGAAAAAGCCAATCCCTGCCAAAAAAAAAAAAGTCAAAGACACTGTGGACGTTTCTTGCCCACAGTTTTCCCAATTGACCTTAACAGGGAGGTGCCCAAGGAGCCGGGTGTTTGGGGTCTGTCTCTAGTTCCCTCAGGGCCTGGCTGTATCTGGCCCTAGGGATGCTGCGTGTACCTTCTTTGCTGTTCTGCCAGAGGAGTATGAGGAGGAACCGTGGGGAGAACAGTAACGATCACCTTCGGTGGATGAAGCAGAGTGGAAGGGCAAAGCAGTTTCCCTTCACTCAGCTACGCACATCCCGGGTTCAGCTTAGCTCCCACACCGGGGACACCAGAGGGATGCGACGCCTGGGTGGCAGGATGCAGCTGGTTCCAGAGACGGCTCAAAGAGGAGAAAAGCTCAGTCTAAATGTTGGATGTGGAAGGGGAAGGCTCCCCCAGCATGTCCTTTAGCTGGCACAGCCTCATGCTGCTTCACTCCCCCCCAGACAAGAGAAACTCCCCAGCAGGCAGCGAGTACCGGGCAGAGGGGGGGAACGAGGCCTTTGGGAGCGCAGGATAAGGCTCGCTGACAGCAGCCCCATAGAGAAGAGAGAAACGCACCTCCCCAAAACTCGGTCCCCGGGCTCTAACACAGGGAGCAGCCAAAGCCCGGGGACAAGCTGAGCACCTCAGCGATCACACACGGCACAAGAAGCGCTGCGTTGTTTGGGAGAACTGAGCATTGCCAAAGAGCCACGGGGAGAGGCAGGTATTTGTCCAGGCATAAACTTGTACACAGCAAAGGCATCACTCCTGGCAGAGAATCCACCCCGACGCTCTCGGCTTAGGAAACGCTCCACAAAAGCACAGACCGGCTACCTCAGCGTGCTCTGCCCAGCATCGTTACAACTCTCGGGGGAAAAAAAAAAACCACAGAGAATTAAAAGCCCATCAAAGATTACAAAGCCCCAAAGTGACACTGTCCTAGACAGCGACGCTCCTGCCCGGACACAGATTCTCTCGGTTCGCCAAACACTGTTCTGTTTAAGCCACAAAACCACCAACTGCAACAGCCAGACCACAAACACACTGGGAAACAACACAGCCCCGTGACAGCAAAGGCAAAATAACAAGCGTTTAAATCAAAGTTACTCACTTGCCCAGGGCTCACGGATACAAGCATGCACACAAAGGAAAATGGACTTCCAGGCCGACAGAAAACTCTTCTTCCAGAAAAACAACCACCAAAAAAAAGCCCCCCCCGTGTTCGTGCAGGAGCTGCTGAGGAAGGTGAGACACGGCCAGA
>NW_009601982.1:0-534 GCF_000690535.1 Cariama cristata | reverse complement strand
GCCCCCTGCCGCTGGCCACCACCTCACTGTGCCTTTCCCAGGAGATGAGGTGGGAAGGGGCTGGGGGGGACAGGTGAGAGAGGTCTTACGCAGGTAACTTACCTTCCACAGTTGCAATGACAAACTCGGTCTTCCCCTCGCAGATGCGGTAAGATGTAATTGTGAAATCTGTCCAACAACGCATTCATGTCCATCAAGCAAGCTATTGCCTGTAAGAGCCCATAACCAAGGCATCTGGTCAACTCTGGATGATGGAATAAAACATTGACTCTAGTTTGATTGCCAAAGACTGAAGCAGTCATAAAGAAAATAATCTTTGGTGTTTAATGGGGCGCACACACATGCACACGCACGCATACACACGGAGGTGCCCAGGCTAAGGGACGGTGCGGGGAGGGGGGGGTGGGATGGAAATAAGCAAAATCTCTTACCATAACGATAGAGGCGCCCAGGATCATGAAAATCATGGTGTTTGCATTCATGGACATCAATAGGGAATGGCCAGCGGTCGGGTCCGCGGACAGCGAGCGGCGG
>NW_009601981.1:0-35493 GCF_000690535.1 Cariama cristata | reverse complement strand
CAGCAGTGACTCGCACTTGTGACTTTAACTGCCGGCTTTACAGGAGTTTTATGAATAACTGTGTGTGTCGTTGGACGTATCATTTGAAAGAATGCGAAAGAAAACTTCAACGAAACGCCTTTCAGGTGCTCTGAAACTACATTTCTGGTTACAGTTGCTGTATCGCTGCAGGAGCAGCAATTCCACCTCCATTTAAGACTTCAGGTTGCTGGGAAAAGCATGGTGGTGATGTGTTGGAAGCAATGAAGTGAATAAATAAGACGGGTTTTACCTTCGCAACTGAAATCTCTGGTAGTAATTGAGAAGTAAAATCTTAAAATCTTTAATTCGATCAAATTAAATTTGATCTTTAGCTGAGTGCTGGAAGCTTTCTCTGACATTCAGTTGCAGACAATGTTCCTATTAATAGCTCAGTTCTCTTAAGAGAACTGAATTAATTTTTCGTATAAACTTCTCAGCTGCAGGCAGCTACCGAAGAGTAACTACCAATTGCATTATGAAGTAGATAAATTAGAAACGACTTTCAAATGGCTGTTGAATTTATTTGCTTGATAAATACAATCCTAACAAAATAAAAGTTAACCAATATTAAGAGATTTGTCTGAAGAACATTAGAAAAATCCATGACAATTCAATAGGAATTAGTGTGAATTAAACAAACAAACAAACAAAAGTTTAAATATTGCCAGCAAATATAAAATGTATGTAACGAAGGCAAGGGAGAATGCTTTAGTTTACATTTGTCATCTGACCACATTTTCTGTGTTTATAAACTTCTTTTCCCAAATTTTAAAAAAATACTATGCTGTTTTCTATAACATATCAAAGCATTATTTGTACAAAATCAAATCATGGCCAATGATTCACAACAGTGCAATAGATAAAGAATACCACCACATCCAACAGGTGCTGAAAATAAATACCCAGATTAAAAGATAAGATAGCCTGTATGCACTCTGCGGAGTTTGCTGTCACTACGCGAGTTGACGGCCAAGTCTCACGCGTGTAGGTGAAACACGACGTGGCCCTTGCCTGCCAGCATGGCTGGAGGCTGCTGAAGGGCAGGAGCAGTGGAACGGCCCAGCCAAAAGCAAGTCCTGGGTGGGCAGGGTTGGTTTTTAAACAAGAAAAAAAGCGGGGGCTATTGCTGAGCCCCCAGTGCCTCCCCTTGGCATCATTCGTGTGTGGAAAGCACGAGTGACTCCTCTGATTTCCGCAGAGGGAAACGCGCTATTGCTTGGTCAGGCAGCTCTGTCTTCAGTGACGTAACCCTCCTCATCGCTGCCTAAAGTGTCCGTCGGTGCGCTTCTCCGAGGGACTAAAACATTTAAAATGGATGAAGAAAAAGCTCTTGGCTGTATGGGAGCAGCGTGAATACAGCCTGCCTTAAACAGGTACGATGATGGTGGTCTATAAATGAGTAAATGGGTTACCTACATCGCTAAAAGACATGAACGTTTCCATCATACAGGGACATAAATAACATCTCTTGAGTTTTTACATTTATTCAGTACATCTCGGAACAGAAGTGAAGCTTAAGGGCATGGTAGGTAAACCCAATACCCCACAGGCTCCCAACTTTTCAGCCAACCCAGAATAAATTTAAAGCTCCCTTGTAGATGATCTGCATCATAAAGGCATCAAAGGCACAAGCAATAAGTGACCAGGTTAATAAGCAGAAGTAATGGTGAGTGAGGATGAACAGATTCACAAGGCAAATTATTAGTAAGTGGGGGTGGGTTTTTGTTTATTTATGAAAAAACCAGATCTTCCAATACTGCTCCAATGAATGTAAAGATTTTGGTTTAAAATAAAACTGTTACTGAATTACTTTAAATCACCTGAAGGAAACCAGTCGTGAAATAATCTGATGCTAACTGGAAAACTCTTCTGGCCTCTCCAAACTCACCTGAGTCTGATGAGCAGAAGCCACAAGTATAGGAGACAAAAGTCTCCAGGGCTTAGAAGAGAAGTTTCTTTACAGAATGTACACAGCCAGCAATAATTTGTGCAGTTTGACTCATGTTACAGTAATTTGCACAGTTCAGTTGATTTTATGCATCTCCAGGAGCCTGATCAGATTGGAGTTTCTTTCCGGTCTTTACTGGGTGATGGCTTGACTTGCTGCTCCTTGCTTGCTTTTGGCTGCTCTTTGGCTGCTTTTGTCTCCAGGACCCCATCTCGCTGCTGCTGAGAAACAGCCCCGCGTTTTTCTGGCTCCTCTTCTTCCTGCACCTGCTGCTCCGATTTAGCTCGCTGCAGTAGGCGAAGCTGTACCCGCAGCTCGATGATGGCCTCTCGCTCCTCGTGAATTGCTTGGTTCAGGTGATTGTTCTTTATCTTGTAAGGAAGGAAAACAAATGTCAGGGCCCCTTTTGACAAAGAAGTGCTGTAGGGAGGCGGGGGGCATTGAGCACTGCACACTGGTGCCTTGCTGTTGACCCAGACAGCAGCGTGGGCTTGCACACAACAGCGATGTGAAAACAGGGCTGGGGGGTTCTATGCCTGGGGACAATTGGTGCAAAACGACCACTTTGCATTCGTGCAACCATCTCTGCACAGACAAAATCAAGTAACCGCCAAGGAGGAGAGTACCAGTCAATACTAAGACTCCAGTCTTACCTCCAGTTCCTCATTCTGTCTCTGCAAATCTTCCAGGATGACCTGCAGTTCCTCCTCATCTTCACTCTCACTTTCACTCTCAGAAGAATATTCCTCGGTTTCGCTTCGGCCGTGCTGCTGGCGACTGAAAGACCAACAACAAACTCCCAGTTAAACACTTCCTCAAGCCTGCCACAACTGTAGCAGTGTAAAAGAGTGAACTTACATCCACTGAGTAATCTGCAATGGTTTTCAAAGCAAAATCAGAACTTCCTTTCAAAGCTTAATTTAATAAACCAGTGATTTCCTAGGGGGATTCTTTTAGTGCACAGGGCCTAGTTTCCTTTAGATCATAATTCCATTGTTACACTAATGGAAAATACCAGTAACGGAAAGGTCCAAAGTTGCTAAAATTTCAATAAAAAGAGGCGGTTTTCAAATGTGATGTTCCTAGGCTGAGCTTTTAAGTGTAGTTTAGAGTATTATTTCAGAAGAGCACATACGAACTTTTAACCAAAGAGTGCTCGCCTGGCGGGGGCTCTGGTGTAAGCAGTCTCCCTGTTACCTTTGTATTTCAGCTATTTCTGCTCGAAGGCGATCTATTTCTTCCTTCTCGGAGGCAATCTGTCTCCGCAGAAACTGCTCCATGGCCAGCAGTTCTTCTTGTTCTGTTAAAATCTCGTTCTCCTGCGAAGATCAATTAGTTCACTTAAAGCCTTGACTTCATTTTCTACAGGAACATACGATAAGTATGAGATGGTGCAGTTCTCTGAAGTACTTAGTAGAAGTGGTTAGCATGCCTGCTTTGAACTCTGATTCATCAAGACCTCAAAGCAAATGTAAGTTCAAACCCAACAATGTCTCTGTTCCGAAGCCCCAAGATGATCGCTGTATGGAACAGTGGTGGAGGTGACACGCCAAATGCTGGCATGTTTGGCTGCCTGTTCCCTGAAATCATGAGGGAAAGCTCTGGCTAACCAGTAAAATAACCAGAAAAACAATTATACAGTATGTCTTTGAAGAGGAATATAAGGAGGAAAGTACAGTGGAGAGAAGACCAAAGCTACTGAGGGAAGCAAAGGAAGGTAAAGAGGCCAAAATAGTTGCATTAGTTCCTTTGTTTTTTTTTTAACGGTATTAAAACTGGTTAGAGTCAGAAGTGCCAAGTACATTAACAGCACAGGCTACTTTTTTTTTTTGGTTGCACAGTGTGTCTGTTCCGCTGTTAACGTGAGTCTGCTGGGCCCTGGGTCACTCCTGCATTCCTTCCCTACCTTACTGACCAGTAAAACAAAGCCTTGTATTTTACTGGACAGAGAGAGCCCTTTAAGCCTTCGATTTCCCATTGCATGAGAAGGAACAAAAGGGTGTTTAGTATTTTGGAAAGGTATGGAACAAGAAAATGCCAGCAGACAAAGAGGTAAGTGCCTGCCATCTACCTGTGCAAGCAGAATATTTATAACTTCTTCATTCTCATTCATTTCTTCTTTGGAGACATCCTCCTTTGAAAGGCTAGCAATTTCTTGTGCAATCTTTGTTTCACACTCCTGCCAGAGAAAGAACAACTTTTAAAAAAACACCTTCCCATTCACTTTGTTTACTGTAAAAAAGATATTTTTTTGGGGGGGGGGGAAACGTATTATTTTCCAAATTTAGAATAGTCACCTCAGTTGTCGTGAAAGTTTTCAGCAAGGCCTGTCCCTTCTTTGAGACATATGACAGGGTAACAAACTTCAGAAGCATTTTTTTTAACCTTGAGCCTTCCAGTAATTCCTCCTGGTACTCCAGGACAGATTGTTTTAAGCATATAACAAATAGATGCTCTGGCAAATGCTAAGTTTTTAATCATACTTTTTTTTATATAAACAGCTGTGAAGGAGTGTGAAGATCTTGCTGTCCCTAGGGAGAGCCAGCTAACCAGAAAATGCAATTGCTCGTCATCCATGTAAACTTAAGATGAAAAAATCTGCAGTAAAAGACTGAAATGTGGCTTGATCTGAGTCGTGCCTCTGCACTGTCACAAACGAGGAGTTGTGATTTAGGTCTTTGGCTAATAAAGAGAAAAGTTACCCACCTGTCTCTTAGCTTCTCTTAGTTTCCTCTTAAGAGCTGTTAAAATTCTTTGCACCTCCCAGAGTCTCTCTTCTTTGGATAAGTCTTTTATCCCTGCCTGCAAGTCTCTGTGCAAACAGTTCAGTAGGAACTCCTAGAAATATTGCCAAAGAAATCAGTGTCTTTAATGTATCACAGCAGGGCAGACTGAAAAGAAAAACATTTTTGGCTTTGTGGCAACAGGCTTGGAGTTCTGGTTTTCAAAGCTGGACAGGTCGACCACCAACAACTGTTAACATACATCAGCACATGATCTAGAACTAGCTGAAAAGCAGTATTAAAGAAACCACGCTCTTTAACAGGTTCTCCTAACCTTCCTCCCGCAATAAAAGTATTGAACGACATAGCAAAGCAATCCATGAAAGGCACCGCTATAATCATCACAAGACCATAACAACTTTCCACACGTCAAACGGGCAATAGCATCACCAATCGCTGTCCAGCAGTCTCTACTGATGGGAGAGCTGTGACAGAATTAAAGAGTATGTTACAAGCTTATGAGAATTTACTACTGAATGTGTAAAAGCCAGGGCAAAGATAAAAACAGAAAAACGCTAAGGTAACTGCCAACCTGTCGCCTGATTTCTTCTTTGATGCTTTCTTGTGTTTCTGGAAGTGCTGGCATTGTTGCCATATTTGACCAGCGAAGAGGTTTGGTCACCTGCTTTAGGGTCACATTCCCAAAGAACTCTTGAACATGTGTAAAAAATACATACAGGACACGGTTGCTGATCTGCAAAGAAAGGGCAGACAAAATACTGGCTAAGAGGATTTATTCACGTCATCTTTATCTGTGAAGCATAGTATCTTTCTCCAGAAACACAACAGCATTTAGCGTGCCCTTCTGTGAGTCCTAGTCATGTTAGTTTGTCCTAAGAGATTAAAATCTGGATTAAAAACCGATACTTTAAACGACCCAGTGCTGGCCTCAAGCAAGCACTTCACTGTCTCTCTTGCCTGTCTATCATCTGAGGCATTTTTCAGGCTAAACTCAGAATTTTCACGTCTTAACCTACCACAATTATTTCCATCACTGGTAGGTACAGAAATGTATTAAATCTTTCTTTTTACTCATGTAAAGGCAGTTGGGTGAGAGGGAACACCAACCATACCGCGCTACGGCTGGTTGCTGGCTACCTTCTCTCTCCTCCCCCAACTTGTAATATTTTCTACAACTTCTCTCTGAGATGATTTACTATAGTAGAAAAAGTAGTTTGAAAGGAGCTGTTACTGTATTCCTTGTTTTAACATGAGACAAAAGCAAGTATTTATTTGGATACTACAGCTTCCATTAAAATTCAAAAATTTATCCTGAAAGAAAGATGAGAGTTCTGTCACTACCTGTATTTTAATTGCTAAAATCTACTTAACAACAAAACACGATTGAGCCTGCATTGTTTTACATTAATTGCTCCTTCCTTTGTTAGCTAGAGAGTGTCTGGCACAGTAAAATAGCCAAGAGTAACACCCAGCCCTTTTGCTACTAGGCATCCACCTAGACTGTTAATTATAAAGGCAAGCTTTTCTAAAGTGGGGGTTTTCTTCTAGAAGCCCCACCCCCAATGATGCCATGTTTCCATTATGCACAGGACTAATTTTGAGCTATATTTAAATTAAATATTTCCAAGATGTTTATTAAGGAATTAAGCAATCCAGAAACCACACAATCTTAATGGAAAACTAAAAGTCAGATGTTTTTCCCCAGCCATTTCTCAGACTGGCGACACCAAAGCCTGTATACCGAAGTCATTACTGCACCAGGAAGATCCATCTGCAGGGCAGGGTTCATTGGCTTGATATTAAAATTAAGCAGCAATATAGTCTTCACTAAATTACCACTGAATCAAAAGCCCCCACAAAATATGCATCTGCATGAATTATTGAACAAATTCCACATTAAATTACTTCTGTTCACAACAGGATTAAAACCCTGACAGCAGTCTTTGTAATACTCTCATAATAACCCAAGTATCAGCCCCATACTACACAAGCTCACACTCAGAAAGTCTTTTGTTCCCCCTTTCCCAGCATTTTAGGTTCCTGAGGTATAAAGAGAAGCTGTAATTTAGCTTAGCCGTATCAGACAATACCCAATTCCCGCCTGCAACAGAATTCCTACAAAGAAGTGTTTCTTGGGCTGAAGTTCTGCTCTAACACTTGCTGTGTGGCACACGTACCTGGACAGTAGGGCTGAGCACTATAGAAATATTCTGGATGTTCATTTTTGTTTCCAGTTCCTTTGCAATAACATGGTCCATATGCACAATCAGCCAAGAAATCAGGAGGTGGTTACATTCTGGCAACTCTTTCAGCAACCTCTGGCACTCCTGAACTTTCTCAGCTTCCGTGCTCTTTCCACAAGCATCTTCAAAGCGAGGCATTAGCTCTTTGGTAAGCAAGTTTTCAGGCAGTTCTCGCAGGTACTGTTTCAGCAAGCTGGCTACTGTATTGGGCTCGTATTCTTCCAGGTTGGGAGATTCTTCTCGATCATAGGCTGCTTTTAGCTCATCAACTTTTGATTTTATTCCTTAAAATATTTAGATCAAGAAATAAGAGAAATCTTCAACTGTAAATGTATAACAGTGATATTTAAACTTTTCTTTTTTGAGATGCATTTATTTCACCTCTCCTTACAATTTAGGCTAATTGAGGAATACCTTTTAAAAGTTATCCACATGTAACAAAGTTAAAATTGTGACTCAGAATTACGTGGTCACTGATCACTGCTTCTAAAAGCGCACTGACTACTGCTATGAAGCAAAACCAGGGCACTGCCGAAGCTCTGAATGAGAACTGGCGCCAACGTTCCCTTGCATCAAGGAACATAAAACAGGGTGGGGAAGGGTCGGGGAACCTAAGATCAATTGCGTATTTGCACTCCGCATCTTTCTGGCTGTTCAGTTATACAGCCCTAAGCCAAGCAGCAAACGTTATCAATTCAAATACTGTGCAACAAGTTCTGCCTATAACAGCTTTTCTCGGTCAAAACAAAAGGCACGCTTTTTAGTTTGCAGATTTCCAGCTGGCCCTCCTCAGCGGAGGAATCTCACACAGGATTCTTGGTTTGAGGCACTGCATGAATAAAAGTGTGTTCACATAATTATTCAACCCAGCCAAGATTTTCTGTAGGGTGTTTTTGTAACTCAGTGACATTCCAATCTCGGGGAAATTTCATTCTTGAAGCTCAAACACCCACTTGAGTTACACCGACTTAATGTGCTGCCACTGCTTGGCTCATACACAATAAGCAGAACTGGGTTCACTCAGCCCATGGTAAATGCCAGGTAAAATATGCTCAGCTTCATGTCCAAATAAGTTAGCCTTCACAACAGCTAGTAGGTGGTTAAGCCATGGCAGTCGTCTCCCCGAGCTCTCAATTTAAACAATACCTTGCTCGCACAAGAGGGTGCTCTTGCACTGGAGCGAACACCTGCCAAGTACAAACCTCAGAAATGATTTACAGAAAACACACCTTCTTCCGTGAAAATTCCCAACACATCGTGTCTTGAAAAAACATGCAACCAGAATGTTCCAATAGGCAAGATGAAGAAACTATTTATGCATGCCCACCAAATACCACGCAGAGCATTCCAATAGGCAAGATGAAGAAACTATTTAGGCTGCTGCGGTATTTATGCATGCCCACCAAATACCATGCAGAGCGACAGCATGAAGACAGCTTAATGAAGCCTTTAAAAGCATTTGATTCGTTTTACAGTGCTAGGCAACTTGTTTCAAATGCTTTTCCTCAAATTCCTTTTCTCACTTGTTCTTGCTCCCTTAAACATACCCACAGAAGTACTTACACAAGTTGTAGTGCAGATGCACTTCACAAATAAAGGGACTGGTTTGTTTAATCTGACTAAAACAGATGTTTCATATATGTAAGCTGGTGTTATGGAACTACCACGGTTAATTAGCCTGCTGTTGCTAAGCTTAACTAGTGAAACTTGTATATTATGCTTATTAGTGTATTTGCTCAAAGAAAAGAAGTTTTTAAGAAAAAAAAATCATACAATGGAAGTAACTGGAAAAAGTAACTTAGTGGGAAGCTTAGGTAATAAAATGGTTATATCTCATCTTTGCTTTTGCAATCAACTAGCACTGTATTTCTAGCACAGAAGTAAAAAAATACAAGCTGGCCGTACTAACCCATTTTATTCATCGTTACCATCCTATCAGAAAAGGCCAAAACAAGTGTATTTTTACTGCCATTAAGCAGTAACACCGTATTAGCAACTTTTCTGGTACTTCAGACCTACGGGTTTGCTTAACTTCAGCTACCTGATTGTGTTTTGGATAATTAAAATTAATGCAGCTATAAAGAGAGTCTCTAGGTGTTGAAAATGGTAAAATAATATGAAAATTGCAAGTAAAGGCCTTAGGAACCTGCATGTCAGTGTGCCCAGAGTACCTGAAACTCTGTAGATGCCTTCACATTTCATGCCATACTTCTCTACGTAATCTATACATTCACGGAAAACTGCTGGCAGGCGGATGCCATCGTACATCATGGTCCTGTCTACCGCATCAGACAAGGGAATGCCAAACACGGGTCTATGACTTGGAACATCCACTTGAGGTATCTCTGTCTCCTGAATTGGCTTTTTCTTTTTCTTCTTCTCTTTCCACTGCTTTACAACATCTGCTGCCGTTAAGTCTTTTGACTTCTTCTCTTTATGCTTGTCTTCCTTATGTTTGTCTTCCTTGTGTTTTTCATCTTTGGGCTTCTCTTTTATTTTAAAATCCTTTTCCTTTTTTTTGGAAAAGCTGGGTTTCTTGAAGACATGTATTCCCTTGGACCGCTTCAACTTTGAAGGACTTTCAGCTTCATCACCGGAACTGTCCTCTTGAAATGCAGCATAACCTTCCGCTATTAGGCAAAGGAGGAGAAGGCAAGAGGACAGCTGTAAGTCTGTTTAGTTTCTAGACAGCATATTGTAATGGGGAGAGAACAAGAAGTAATACGTAAGGAGGAGAGAGAAGCAGCAATGCGAATTAAAAAAATAGCGCCTGCCTGACTCTTCAGAAGGTTTTCTTTAGTTGTTACACAATTAAGTGGACAAGGATGAAACCAAGGTTGCACAGTCACATCAAAGATAAGCCACACAGCTCCTGAACGATCTAAACAATTAACACTTTATATACTTACTCATAATGGCAATGTCCATCTTATGGGCTAGTTTCCCATCTAATAGTCAAGGAAATGCAAAATAAAAACAACTGTCTGCCAACTTCTCTATGTTCCTGTAATCAACAGTATAAGAGTCGCTGTTAAGGATCATCTACCACAGACACATAAGCCTAACAAATTTCTATTAAGAACAAACAAAACTTCAGCCACTTACCTCCCCAATCCCTTTCCAGAATATTACACATTTTAAGATAAGCACGAAGTTAAGTAAGTTTCAGCCTCAACTAAAAAAACCAAAAAAGCCCAAGCACACTTACTTTTCCACTAGACGAATAAAACAACTCCAGTAACACTAGCACAATACCTGACAGCGAAGGTGCGTATTTGCCTTAAAAAGCGTATGTGAGAGCTTCAAACAAGTCCATGGGCGGAGCACAAAACATCAAGTGCCGTCTAAAACTTGCACCAGTGCTTTTGCTACCTACGCCTCTGCAGCTAGCCCTGCCTGTCCTTCAGGCAAGAACAAGCAAGTCTTTAAAGGTGGATTACAAAAAAAACCCCAAACCCAACAACCAACAAACCCCAACAAAAAACCCACCCACAACCAAACCCAACCACATACAAACCAACACAACTTCCAAGTCAATGAACCGTGATTTTACAGCCGCAGTACCCCATATAAGAAAAGTAAGCCTGAAACCTGGCCAACAAAAACACCATTTTACATGCCATTTGCACCAGCCAGGTCCCCCCCGGCAGCGCGCAGCAAACTCCTGCTTCAGCGTGAAGCCCCCCTTACACAGATCCTTCGAGGCTCCTTCCTCACTTCACGAGGCAGTGCATGAGGAAGCACACCGACAGCCAAGTGCTCTTCCCGCGTGAATAGTTTTGGGTGGTGGAAAATCACCCCCTTAGATTGTAAGAGAAAGCATCACGGATGAGATTACAGGCTGTAATTCTGACAGGTGAAAGATCTTATGCAAAAGAACCAGGGGACAGTCAGTCTTTTATTCTTCCAATTCTAAACTATACTAAGCTGCAGAGATTCTCAGCATTATTTCTGCACATCCAAGGAGCTCTCTGTATTTTGAAGCCTCCTTGGCTGCTCTGTAGATGGTAGCTTTTAATAGTCAAATAAATATGTATTAAAGCATGGAAATGCCATAAAGTAATTACAATTGTGGGACCAGCTCACCCTTCCCATCCCGGACTCTTCCCTAGAACCACCAAACATGCACATTCATAGAGGACTGATGGAGAAAGACCGTAGCACTGTTCCTGTCCAAGTGAATTTTAATATAGAAACACAAATGTTAACCGGAGGACAACCAGCAACCAGGGCTCATCCTCGCAGTTTACTGGCTATACCATCATTCACTCTCTTTGTAAATGAAGACCAGAAATGGGTAAGGAAACCTGCAGTGCATAAACTACGGATTCAAATCTCACTCTGATAACGAAAGAACTGCTGATGCAGCGGTTATGGGACAAAGGAGGGGCGCACATCACCGCCGTGTTTGGTGAGCATGAGACAGGGCCGGCACCAAGTTTCGAGATGGGGCTGACAGAGGTAATTTCCAAACAGAAAGCCAAACCTTCACCAGAGCCCAGGACAATCTGCCCTCAGTCTTTCCTGCTGGGCAGCTGGAACAGCTCCCAACCGAACAGCGAACGAGACTAGGAACAGGGTCAGCGCGTCCCCAGGCCAGCACAGGGGACCCAGCCTGGGCGGTTGTCTCCACCACCAAACACAGCCCCTGCCTTACCTCTTTCCACACTCCCTCTTGCAACAGAAACCTTGGGGCCTTTGTACATCCGTGGTAAGGTAACACCAGCCACAGCACATGACTGAAACTGGTATTTCTTGACTTCATGAGAAGACATGAAGGAGCAAGTTAAATACAAAACTAGCCTCTCTTAATTCGTCTCAGTAACGTAAGTCAACAAAGTTTAGAAATATACACTAATTACAGGTTCTTGGAGAATCTCCCACCCATACCAAGAAGGGGTTTGTATGTCTCTCAGAGTAGCCCAGTTTTCTTTGCCATACTTCTGGTAATAAAATTACTGTATCCCTTTCACCAGTGATGCAATATATTCAAATATAAACAAGCTACATTTATACAGAAGAAAAATTATTGAAAGCACTTGATAAACCAGGTAATTTTAAATGTGGAAAGAAGTATTACCTACTGTTCGTAAACTGGTATTTCTGTTCACTGTTTCCTCAAGACTTCAAGTATTAACAGTCTGCATTTTCCCATCACTCCAATATATGTCAATGACATTTTCCTGCATCTATATGAGACCAGAACTAATGCAATAAATACTCTAATTCCACCGGCATAACAACTGGACTATCTGCCAGTTCCTTGCTTGGGTTTCATTAGACCTTCCACAAGCATGCCTTCACTGCAGTTACTTTAAATGTGATGCTGCAAGTATAGCCCTTATCTTACCGAAAATTATTAAAATCTCTTTTAAAAATAGTAATAATTAAAAAAAATTCCAGTGTCACTCTGGAAAAATCTAACTTACAGGCTTAAAAAAGCTTTGTCATGCAGCGAAGCCACTGTTTCTATCAGACTGCATACCTGGGAATACTTCTCCTGCACTCTCGCAACGAAGCTACAAATTCATGCTATAGTATTTATTGTTAACACAAAAGGTTGCGTTATGTAGAACTGCCACTTATCAAACCTACCACAAGACACACTCTGTGCATCGGGTCTCTGATGAGTTTTTAAGTCATTTATACCTCTCCATCTGATTTTGGCTCCCTGGGGAAATGTGCATGCATCTGTAATTAATTCACTGAAAGAAAACATGGATCACTTTTACATATGACAGAATTAGTAGGTCAAATATGACTATACGGACCGATGTGCAATGCTAGCATTAGTTATCTAATTTCGATTTGTCAGAGGGATTGCCACCAGCTTGTATACCGTTTCTAAATAACATGGTGAGACACACATGGACGCATAATGAGCTTGGGTAGATGGCTTTTGTTTCCTCTCCGCACCCACCAGATGTATTGTTACTATTAATAGAAACTTCAAACTTACAGACACTACCAACACTTACTAGCTGACTTCCAGTTAGATCAGTTTGCTTTTAATAGACATTCAACTCACTGATGTGAGCACAGCTCTCCCAAACAAATTCTGCATTCAGATTACTGTGCAGTGCTATGCAAGTAGAGCAAATGAAGTGAAATATGAAATTTGCCTTACCTTATTTTGATTTAGAAGAATTACTGGCATTGAACTGGCATTAAACTGTTCACAAATGGTACTTTGCTAAAGAAGTACACAGTACTATATAGGTATACAAGCTAATTGGTCAGTAGAATAGGATGTAGCAACACAGAAAGATAAACCTTGACATGCAGAGCCTCTAATGCTCATCACGGGTAGAAAATTCTAGTAACTTCTTATTCTGTAGATCTGGAAACTGTATTCAGAGCTTCTCTACACACCAGATCAGGAAAAATGTTTTGTTTTCAATAGCAGCTACTTGGTTATTTTGTAGGATGACAATGGTCTCCTCGCAATTTCTACCAGACCACCCCTATAGACCTGTAGTATCCACCACTACTGTAGAATCCATCTCCGCTAGCACTCTGCACAGAAATGAAGGATCATAAGCACGGAGACAACTTACATCACTGCTCTACCTGGAACAGCTGGGAATACTATTAAAGTTTTTGCATGGTTGCTGGATGTCCACATTTCTGATCAGAAGTAATTTTGGAGAAAAACCCCTGATAAAACAGGCTGGTATCTTTCTCCTGGTGGTACCTCGCAGACAGCTGCTGATCGCTAGAACAGAACCTCAACTCAGCCACTCAGAGGAAGAAGATAAAGGTAAACACTCAGTTTGGATCAAAGATTGTTTGGAGCAGGGCCCCAAGTTAACAGTAGGAATATTTCAGCCCTCATCTACATCCCAAAAGATCATCTAGGACCCCCTGCGCAACACATTAGGGATTTGGCCTTCAAAAAATATTTCCTGAAAGTTTCAGAAGAGTTTATACCAATGTCACTACTGTCCTTTCACAAGATTGTTTAGTTTACAGTTCAACCAATTCTCCATTTTCCCAAGAATTATATAAAGAAAATGAAAATGATTCTAAACAAAAAAAATCTTAGCTGCATTGAACTATTCTGTCTTAACAGTGTCAATCTCAGAAGTAAAACAAGCAGAGTAACATCTACTACATACACACCACCTACAGAAATTCTAATGGGTAGAATAGCTTTTTCTTCTTAAGTATTTCCTAGAACCTTTTTCTTTTGCAAGAAACTGCGTATTTTACAACTTTATCAACACGTCACTACTGACAGGAGGTTAAACATTCCTTTTTAAAAATCAGTCACGCTGGTCACTGTCTCATATAAAGCATTACTGCTTAAAAAAGATCTGTTTTGGCTCTCCTACTGCCACAGTACAAGTTCTTGCATGGACAAGGGATGTTTTGAGTCAGGGAACAGACGTGAGTTAAAACTATCCCAGTAAAAAGAAAATTAATTTTAATCCCTAGTAAATCCCCTAATCTAACTCACTCCACAGCTAACCAACAGTCTATCACAGAGGACTGGAGAATAGAAATTAGTGGCTGAAACATTTCTCCAGCAGCTGACATTCCACATAAAAAGACCATATTCCATTTAATTTTCTATCATCTCCAAAACATTTTTAACACTTTTTCCCCAGGATAATTTCTGTGTATTATTAGGTTATTGCCATTAACATGAAAAATATCAGATCATTATATTAACTATGTAGGAAAAAAGATCCCTTGCTAGCATACAAATATGCTTTTTTGCTATAGGTAAAGATACTGAAGCTAAGAGTACATTACTCCCGCAAACAGGATTTACCTGAAAAGCTAAAACAAGTAACCTTGGGATATCTATCCTTCCCTCTCCACACACCTTCCTGCTCTTCAAGCATTTCTGAAGTTTACATTTAGAGTATTGTCAACATACCCCAAAATCTTTTTAGGATTCAAGTTACATACAGTTTCAGGAGTCTGGATGACCTTGTCATTAATTCACTAACATTACAAGTTCAACAAACATTCACTCTGTCATAATTTAATGTCAACACTTGTCTTTATCTCATTGAAATGTTCCATTGTATTTGTTTAAACCCAATATTACATGACCATAGCAGGTTGTGTATTGTCCAAAATCAAAGCAGGAAGCCCGGAAAGTGAGAAGAAACAATCTGAACACAGGCAAGAGAGTTTAAAAGGCAGAGGAAACTGAAGAATCAAAAGTATGGAAGGAATAACTAAAGGCAAAGCTGGAAGGAGAACTCTTAACATAAAGAACCCTTGTCATTTACGGAAGTAAAATGTCTGTTCAGGGTATATTTACGATAATGACCATTTTTGGACTGTACGAGATGTACTGAAAGCTTTGTATGTAACTTGTATCTGACTGGCAATTATATGACATACTTACATTAAGGCTAAGAAATGCTGAACGCTTTTTACATTACAGCTGCAAGAGACAATTTGATTCTTCCTACGTTTTGCACTTTTGTGGTTTTGAAGATTTTTCATACCTTTAAAGCTTCTTTTGAATAACAAAAATTGCTTTACATCAGCAATCCAATGTGTTGTAATCTCTTGCAGAAGAAAGCAGTTACAGTGCTGATGTGCACAGACCTGCATGTATTTGCTGAAGAAGCATTTTTCCTCTTCAGCCTTCAGTTAGACTCTCACCACAAGACACGCCTAATGACACCACAAAGAAACCCCCACTATGTATAAAGCTGTCCCCTAACAATTCCAAATTTAGAGGTGCCTAATGCAGAGTTACAACAGAAAGCTGACAGGCAAGAAGGAAAAAACCAACCACCAATAGCCTGAATTTAGACCTATCTAATCAGTACCAAGTTTTCATCACCAATCCAATAATCTGTATTAGGTTAATGTTGTTTACATTTGAGAAAAACCCTAAGGAATCACTTAGAATCTGTAGAAATTTAAACTGTTAAAACCAACTTGAGGATAATGTATTTTTGACTTACAGTATTCTTTAGGCACACTGTCTTTAGTTAAAATAACAACAGTCCTTCTAAAGTGTGGTAGAAACAATTCCTGCATTTCAAGAAACTGGTTTGATTAAAAGCAGTGCAGTGGCAGCAAATTCTTACATAGTAATTATTTAAATACGTGCATGCATATTACAAATAGTCACCATATTCATTCTAACAGAATATTGCGCGCTGTCTCATTGTTTTTGATCTTCCAAATTTCACATGTAAGAAGTAGACCCAGAAGTGGACCCAGAACTTCCAGGCATCAGAGATATAGGCACTGTAGATGAGAAATATTATTTTGAAATTTTGCTAAAACAAATGCCAGTTAAAAAAGTACTAGCGTTTGGGCTGTGATATTTAGGTTTCAGAGACTTGGACAGTATGGATCTTTCTGGTACTAAGAGTGCTCAGTATCCGCTTAGTACTTCCAAGTGCTTTGTTCTTTCAGAGTATATAGAAAAACTCTATTGAATAAAAACTATTTCATGTTTCCAAAATTTTCTGCAGAAATCTAAAGGTGGGAAGTAAGATTTCTCTTCATTGTTTTGGAGCAGGGGTATGCCTGTTAAATGAAAACTTCCATTCTGGACATTGATACGCTCACAAAGAGGGGGTTCTATAATCAAAGCTTTACTTCCTTCTAACATTTACTCTGTTGGTTCTAGTGAACTCAGATCTCGATGCTGGCCTGCACATTTTTGAACTCTGCAAAAATACTTTGGCACTGCTGGAAGTAACTGCATGATCAGACTAAAGTGAGAAGCTAGGGAAAAAAAAGACACAGATTTTATTACTCCTCAAATAATGGCAGAGTGTGCACATGAAAACTTGAGATGGTAGACAACAGCAAACTCTGAATACAGGAGAAATACAGGAAAAGGGTTAAAGTTGTTGAAACTGACCCCTCCAAATTTAGAAGTATAAAATTTAGGTCAAACTTACAGTTTTATTTTAGCTAGCACCTCAGCTACAATTTCAAAAAGCATCTATTTGGAAACACACTTGGAAACTTCCACTCAGAACGTGCACAGATAATGAGATTAGAAGAACCCCATGCCAGGCAATTACCAATGCATCGTTAAAGGTTTTGGATAAACACGTTTACTAGTAAATCTGGGCACGTGCTTGGTACCTGTATCTGCACAACAAAAAACAAATCCGTTTTTTTGTTAAGGTGTGGGGTTTTTTGGAAGAGAAACAGGTATTGCACAAAGCCTGTTTGTACAAGTTAAACTTCCTTCACACCTAAGTAAGTTTAAAAAAAACATTGGGAATACTAAGCAATTTTGTGAGAGAAAGAGAGAGAGAAAGAGAAATTTTAAGCATGAAATAAGAGAAGCTGCCTACTCACTTCTTTTTTCTTTCTTCTTAAATTTTCCTTTCTTCTTCCCATGCTCCTTTTCATCATCAGATACTATATCTGGAGGCTCATGCAAGCTGTCATGAGGTGGTGAAGGCTCACCAGTGCGGTACAAACCAGGGAATTTTGTAGGACTGATTTCTTCAGAGCTGGGAGTACGAGCAAGACCCCCGCTGTGTTCTACCCGACGGTGTTCACTGGGGCTGCTCGTGGGAGGCAGGAAGCACTCGGTCATTCTGATTCCCTGATATCAAAGTGAAATCTTCTGCTACCTGTCCATCACACCTGCAGCAGGGGAAAACAAAAACAAATCCCACACAATTTTAAGCAAAGGTTTTCAGAACACCTTGTTTAGAGTTCTGTCCTGAAAACACAAACAGCAATACCTTCTACAATGAATGCTCCAACTTATGTCAAGACACAGGAATGCAACATCAGGTCCTGAGCTCAGTGTTTGCAGAATCTGTCCATTAACTCCTAAGCCACATTATCATAGTAAGAGAGATGCTATTTTAGCCATTTCTACTTTACAATATACAAAACATTAAGTATGAGAATATTTTAACATTTGAAGTAACTCTTAGAAAATTCACAAGCACCTTGCATACTGATTGGTAATATTTACTATAAAATAGTTAGCTACCTTTAAATTTTTGATATAAAATAGATTTGTCTGGAAGCTCAGAGTGTTTGTCAGCACTGCAATTAAAGACTGTTTTCATCTTTCCCAAGCATATTTTAAAGATGCAAATAAGAACTTGCCTAGCCTGTTGCAATAGGGGACGGGGGGGAAGACTGAAAGCAAATCCATCTTCTAATTATGCTAATGCAAATTAAAGAAGGTAGAAAAAGAATGATTAAGTTTTTCAGGTATATAACAAAAACTTCACATTTGAATAGTCTGGATCAGGTCACTGCACCCAGATGCTGGTGTACTGTTTGCTTGGGAGTTATGGCCAAATAAAAGCCAATATGAAAATTGCTGAAGGAAGCCAATACATAAATTCTCACCAATGGAACCTGTAAGCAAAAAACCTCTTCCTATCACAGATAAATTTCAGAAATTCCACAGAACAGATATGCAGTATGGGACATCATACCTCTGGAGTCCACTTTGCTGAATTTGACCCTTTGTGTCTACATGGTCACTCTCAGATATGAGCCCCTCTTCAAGGGATGAAAGGGAAACAGAAACAGAGCAAACTCTAGGAAAAGCAAACCTAATTCCCCTGCCCACTGGTATGCTTGGATGATGGGTCAACTCATGGTTACATGCTAACTTTAATCCAGCCTGAATCTGCGCTGCTGTGTTGCTGCTGAACAGAAACTGATCTATTGGAAGACAAACAGAAGAAAAAAAGATTTATTTTTTTTTTGAAAGCTACATCAGTTCCACAGCCTGGCTCTCTATGCAGCCATACAAGTGTCAGGGCAAGCTCAAGGAAGGCTGAGAGTCGGGGGAACGTGCTCTGCGCTGCAGACTTAAAGTGATCAAGGTGGCTGTGTAGCCACGGCCTCAAAACATCAGAATTCAAACGTGTTGTAAGGTTACACACAAAAGCCATATTAAACCTATTTCCATGAGTATTTTAGTTGTGACAAGAGCATGTCCAGATATAATAGCTGTGGCTTCTGCACTAGCCTTTGGAGTCTGCAGTCACCTCTGGTACTCCTGCTATTGAATGCTGACATATAGAATACAATTAAGAAGCAAGAAGTCAACACTTTGCCAAGTTAGGCAAACAATCATGGATACCCAGTATTTTAGAGAATCTCATTCAGGGAAATAAACAATACACGCTGGCTAAGCAGGAACTCCTGAGACATCATACAAACCAGACTATAACTTCTCATGCAAAAGCAGAAAGCCTCTTTGAAAGAGAATGGCATTCACATGAGACACAACTATTTTCTTTTTTTTTTGGTCATGCTTATTGGGTTTTGTTATATTTTTAATTGATATCAAATACTCCACTGCTATGCTAATCTGATATTGTGTTTAAACAAGTAAATGGCTTGCTCAAAGAAGACATTTGAGGAGAAATGTCCAGGTATCAAAAGCTACAGACTTACAGATATCAAAAAAAGGTCAAAACTTTCAATTATATAAGCATTTTCAATATTACCAAGGACACAGACTGGCAATACTACTGCTCTCATGTGAGTGTCAGAATGATCCGTGAAATTCCTGCACAGCACCTGTTTGCATTTCATCCACCAACCCTTCCCCACCACCCCAAAAACCAGAACCCACCCCCCCCATCAAAAGCCGCTAAACAACAGACAGTATCTCAACAGTAAACTCATGGAAGGAAATTAGTAATATTACATATAACCTTTTTCCAGCAAACAGGATGGACCACACCTACAAATTGGCCCACGTCTAGCGCGGGCACGATGGGCAAGTGCACTGGGGAAAGGACAATGTCATTGCAAAGGCACATAACCACCGCCCTGGAAAATGAGGACGCACGCGCTTTGCCTCTGGAACCCGGCAGAGCTCTGGGGATGTGGCCAGACTCAGCCCATGCGTTCCACAACACTCTTCAGCAGCGCTACCCAACTCCTGGGGTCTTACAAATTGGTAGAACACAGAAAAAAGTAATATGGAATTGTGCTTTGCCAGGTTAATAATATATAAACGTGTCCAGCTAAGTGGGTTTTGGGGAGGGCTGTTGGTCTTCTGTTCTGTTTTTGCTTTTTTCGTTTGTTTTTTTAAACTCTCATCCTTCAGTTCTCTGTATGCAGAACACAGTGAAAATTTAATGTCTGTATGAAACAAAGCATCTCACTACAGGAGATCACTCACAGACTGCTTATGGAAATTAACAGTTACTCAGGTCAGAATTTGAATAGGGCACAGTAAGACACAGAATTAGGATGAGAAACAAAATATTCATGAGGTCTTTTCATACTGTTCATTCTTTATTCTGTCTAAAGCAGAGACACTGATTAAAAATAATGGTGCACATTTGTAAATGCAACAAATTAAGACTGCACTTACATTTCATATTTTTTTATTTTACAGCTCTAAGAAAGCATTATTTTCCTATATGCGTGATTTCCTAGGCCTTTAAATAAGGGAGAAATTCCACAGTGCTCAAATTATATCAAGACTTATCAGCATAATCAGAGCCTTTAGGCCTACCGCAAAAACCTCTTCCACCTAGTAATTACTAATGGCTGTTTATGTACTATTGCCATACAAATCTGCACCTTTCCTCTGGTTTTTACACATTTTTGCTGACAGCAATAAATGGCGAGACTGCAAAAAATCATGGATCCTCTCAGCATTTTGAGAAGGAACATTTCTAACAGGCTGATTCTTCTGCCAACTTCTCCTCTCTGACTTGACCCTTTCTTCCCAGTCTGTTACCGCAGTCCTGCCTCTCTGCAGCGGGCTCTCGGCTTCAAATTGCCCCTCTTCACCTACGCGGGTCTCACCTGTCCGGAGGTTTAACAGCTCCCTGCTGCCACGTGGGGAAGGTCATACTGCTGCCCCCATTCACACCCCCTCCCCAACTCCAAAACCCCTTTGTAGGTTTTGGGAGATTCAACTTGCCAGCTGCTGCTGAGCTGGCTCATGGAAGAGCTCAACAAGCCCTGCGGACGGAAAGCAGAGGAGCGGCAGACCCACGGTGACAGGAGCGCAGCCTTCCTCTTCGGGCAGCTCTGTTCTGTGATACTGCACGCACAGCTTCATCTCCCCACATTTCACTTCATTCTTAGTATTTTCCCCATAACTTCAAGCTTTGATTTCTTTACCACCTAGTGCCAGTACTCCCACGGTTCCTCTCTTGATTGATTTCTTTTTTACCTGCAGTATATCACACACAACATGTTCTTCATCTGCTTTGGTCTCCGTGACCCAAGCTCAGTCTCCTGCTTTCCCCTCCCCTTGTTCTTTATTCACAAAACCACAGAGTCGATTTGGTTGGAATAGACCTCTGGGATCACTGAGTCGAGGACTTGCCTTTCTACACACGGGGACAGCCTGCTATTCAGCTGGTTCCTGCTCTCCTGCTGCACACTGCTTCCTTGCGGATAAAGTTCTCCCTCTTTTTCCTCTGTTTCTTCTATCGGATTAGTTACCAGCTCCTGTTTCTTCCCGCATCTTCTTCTCTGTTGCAGACTTTTTGTTTCCTCACGATTATCTACCTCTCTTCTCACGTCATCTCCATTTCTCCCGCTGGCTCTGTGTCTCTTCCCAGTGTCACAAGAAGTCACCTCCTCCCTTACCTCCCTACCAACAGCAGGCTCCTCCACTCCTACCAGTTCTTGTTCCCTTGATGTTTGATTCTTCCTCCACAGGAGCCACGAGTGCTGTTATGTGACAGCGTCCGAGAGCTTCTCGCAGTCCAAGCGCCTCCTCATACCTTGCCACTCTTTTCGGTGCTCCCAAAATGCAGCTTCTTGAACCATCTTCCTGTTCAACAAGGGAGTCAAACCTTCAGAATAACTGAGTGTCAAAAATAAATAGCCACAACTGAACATGTGTGGAATTGTGACCTTTCCTCTATCCCCCAAGGAAAGATTAAGCTAAAAGAGATTTTAAACATGGAAAGCAGAAGGTATGTCCTTAACACAAAAACTTCTAGCCATCACATCACCACCATCTTTCAAGACCATACATCAAGCACAGGAACATGGGTTGGAGAGAGGGAGGAAGATGGCTGCATGGGCAAAATAATGTGTTTCTCCTAGGCTCATTTTTGAAAATAACTGACCTCTTTCCTAAAAAACTCAGCTGAGCTACAGATCTAGTAAGTAAAAATTAATATTAAACAGCTGAGGTTTGGAAAAACCTTAGAAAAGTGAAGACAGAGAGACATGACGTGATAACTTCAACAGATCTCACTTATTATGGTGTGTCATCTAAGTCGGCATGAACACATTAAAAGAGAGGCACAGTCTGAAAGACCAAACTCACAGCTCTTTCATTCAGTACAGAAGACTCCATTATTTCTGTTTTGCACTGCGTCTGTACTGTGACTTGGTGCCTTGTCACCAACTGCAACAGCAGAAGCAAATTAGAGCAGGTGATTGCATGCACAGATGTTATTTGTCAAGCTGTTGGGCGGAATGAATAACACAGGGAATTTTTCTGCAACAAGCATTATGCAAGACCACATCTGAAGCACGGTGGGTGTCCCCAGGTCATCTCATTTTGCCACAAACAGACACACAGAAAGTCTGGGTGTTACGCTGAAAATAGTCCCAAGAAGTCAGTAATCAAAGGATGGAGGCAGAGTGGGAACGCTCACTCAGCTACCAGAACCTGCTCTATCGTAACTACCTAAAAGCAAGACCAAGAACACAGCAGTGCCTCGTCATTGTAGGCTTTCAGTCCAAAAGATCTGGACATACGTGAAGAAACTGATATCACTTGAAGAAACAAGGCACACTGCTTTTGGACAAAAATCATCCTAGTAACAAGCATAGTTCCGTTTTGGAAAGTAATGAACCATAAGAGGAAAGAATAAAAACTATCACTTGTGGTCTAAGCATGTCAAAGCACTCCAGAAACTATGAGTGGTACTCGTACAACTGCTGAGTTGATCGAAAAAGATGACTTAGCGATGAGAACACAGTTAGAAGAAGTTATTTATGAAGACTACAATGTCTGAGACACATCTAAGTTCCGCATCTTGCTCAGACTATCGCAAAGTGTGGGAGGCCATTAAAACCATGGTCCTTCCGAGAGTACAGGATATTCCTAATTACACTTCAAATTAATGATTTTGTAACTACCGGTGGTTGTCAGCTACAGCAACAGCTTAGGCAAAGAACAAGGTTTTTACTAGCTTAAAGCCAATAAACCATTTATGTTTTACTCAAATTGTTCTGAGGTTTTATTACTGCAGTAAAACACAACAGTTTAAGCTGTGTTTTGAAATAAAAAGATGCACTTTTTACAACATACTGAAAAGCTTAATACAAAACACTGCTTTCACTCGAACACTTCTTAGACTGAAATGCTGCCATGCAGTCAAATAGCAAAATGACATCAGAGGCCATCTATTTCATTACACAAGCAGGACCCAGGTGCATAAACAGTCCCTTTCCTTTCTTTAATAAGGCAACATGGCCATGAAAGAAGAAAGAAAAGGGAAGCGCTTCATGTAGACAGGTAAAGCAAGTTTAAAATTTCACAAGTCACAAGTAATCATATAAACACAGCATGAAGTAAGTCCCTTGTGAGTCACACGCTCTTCATAACTGGCAAGAATTAAAGCCTCAAAAAAGGGCCTTCACAAGATTTTTTGGATAAAGAGAATAAAATACAAACAGCCTAACAGCATTCAGCTCCTAAACCTAAGATTACCTTACAGGGTATGTGATGCTATAAGAATGGTAGAAAATTTACTTTAAAGGGGAGTGTGGTATCACACAGGAACAAGCTGTATGTTTTTCAAAAATAATGCCAGCATAAATCAGCTCTAAAAGTAACATAAACTGGTTTGTGTGTTCTGTCATTTACCTGTTCGTAGATCCAGTCTGCCGCAATTACAGTGCCATCCAAAGTATTTCAAGTTCTGCTCTGAGAGTCCATAGCAGCTCAGAAGTAGCAATACAGAAATAGGCAAACCTACCTAGCTCTCAACAATCAGAGAGCCATAGACCACATCCCTATTTGAGTGGGCTGTTGGAGAAGCCAGGTCACATTCAGAGTATGTAGAGTTATCCAGGTTGTTCCCTATTATTGAGGGTATTCCAGTTCTTCATTAATCCATTCAGTAGAGAGCCGACCTTAAAATAAGTAATTAAACAATATCCTAGCCATTTCAGAAATATCAGAAACAAGTTTTCCGATCACATTATGGTAAAGTCTCATAATCACATGAAGATAAAATCTCCAGATATGTGGTAGCATACGCTTTCCAGTTTGGTTCACTTCAGGGAAACTGGTATCTCAGCCTCTACTCTACAAATTCTGTAGAGCTCCATCAGGATGCAATTCACAGGCTGTTTCCAAGAGGCACCTTGGGGAAAACAATCCCCTGGGGAGTTCAGTGCTTTGCTCCAGAGAGAGCACACCCTAAAAGAGACCAACCGACCGTAACAGCACAGGAAAACCCCTGTCCCACGGCTCTGCCTCCTGCACTGGCCACGCTGTCACGCTGCCCGCTGTGCCGCAACACCGTACTTCCCTGGTGAGGCACGCCGACAGCTCGCATCCTGCTGCCTGCTCCGGAGCAAGCTAAAGCGGGTAGTCTAGAAGAAAGGCCTAGGCACAAATCTTTGTTACAGGGTAACAATCGAAGCCGTACAGAGAGGTGACACAGACTTTGCCACATGTGGCTCCCATGCTCATTCCCATCCTTCAGGGATACTTCAGCAAGCCCTGCCACATGTCTTTCCCCAGCTGAATCAACTGCCATGGAAGCAGTTTCAAAGCAGTACATTATACTATGATCGCAACCACATATATAAGAGGCATTCTTGGAAATAACTGGTCAGCTAACAACTGGAAAGACTGCTGTTTAGTTGCTTTACATTGCGTGTTTCTGAAGTAACCAGCAGGTCTGGGCTCTGCATCATGAGGCGGATGGGCACGGTAACCAGGCCAGACTTCTGCAGGAGTCTCTTGACTTATCAGCTACCTGTGTTGCAACTGCCACTGCCCACCCAGAGAATAATTTCTCATTCTTCAGACTTCTTGGGAAGGTGCTGGTCCACCATTTGGGATTCTCTAGTCTTACCCTCTGTGAATCCTGCTCTGTTTCCCACGGTCTTGTCACCACAAAGCAAGGCAATACCAACCCCTCCAGTAATCGTACTCAAGCCCAGCACGCTAGTTTCCCATTCTGTGGCCTAGTCCCACTGCTTCCCCTGCTCAGTCCCTCTCCTGCGGCCCAGTTCCTCCACCACCAGGACCGTACCCCATCCCTCTCACAACCTCCCCCTCGCCACCCAGGTGTTCAGCACCTGGACCTGTGCAACTGCTGTTTCACCATTCCCCTTCTCCATATCCAGCGCCTCATCTAACCTCACCTTTTGGCTGCTCACCATTTCCCAGGTTTCTCTACTTCTCCCACACACAGTTCTAATTAAGGCTTCCAAAAATGATGGTCCATACATAAGCAAGGAAATTTGGGAGGTCTTCTCGAACCAAATTTAGGTTTCCCTCTAAATTACAAACAGTGTTGAAAAGGTTTGCCTGATTACCAAAATATTTTTTATTACAGAAGAGATATTCTTCCCTGCTAGCTCAATTCTCAGAAACAGTTTGAAGGAATTGGTTAGTACTTTTTGTTTAAATTTTTAAACACCAGCTTCAGAAACCCAACTTTTCAGCCCAAATGAAAATGTGGTAACTCTTGACAAGAGTTGAACTATTGAGAGCTGAAATGAATAATACAAACTGTCCTGCAAACGTATCAAAGCCTCCTAGACTTCTGAAAAATGCCACATTGTACAGCACGTATAATACCCACTATTGCTTAGATTGGCCTTAGAATTACTCCTGGTGTGACAACCCTGTCTCTTTTCTCCTGTCCACCTCTCCAAATTCCCACTTGTGCCAGCATTAATGCTTGTAAAACAGAACAGAAAGTTTTACTTCTACCACTTAACAGAGGAAGGGAGGAAAATGCAATAAAAGGTGTGCAGTTTACTTTTTTAACAATCGCTATAAACACAGCATCACCTCAGGTTTTGTTTGCCCTGAGGACTATATACAAGTTTTACACCGTTCACGTTTTCTGACTAATCTTTCAAAGAGTTGTCCAATCCCTGGTCACCAACGATCTGCAGCAAGTCATACAGCAACTGATGATCCAGCAAATTAAGACTAATTTTTTATACTTCTATCAGTTCCTGGGCTGGGTTTATTTAATGACAAATTCCCCTTATCAGAGATTTCAACTACAGCATCATTCACTCACACTGCGGTACGTGGACTCGGCCAGCTTGAGAACACCTGTCCATTGAGTGGAGTCTGTTAAAAAACACCACCACAAAACCATGACTGGTTGAGCTGAATGTACTACAAATGCTATTAAAAAAGCAAGTGCTAATCATCAGAGTGAAAAAAACCCAACAAAATTAAGCAGAATACAAGCCAACAGATTTGGCATCAAGTATTTTATTGAAGTTTTAAGCATTTCTGCTATTCTTTCAAAAGCGTCTACAGACTAACCATGACAGATCACACAAGAAAGAACAGAATCTAGTTTTTCAGAGAGGCCAGAGCTCTGCACATTCAGTTCCGTGGCCCAATTAAGAAAATCTAAGCCTATATAGAGCCTAGTTTTGGGGTTTGTGGATTGGTTTTTTTGGGGGAGGGTGGTGGAAGCATGTGTGTGCGTTTGTTTTTTAAGAGTGCATTAGATAATGCATGTTGAAATACTAGAAATCACAAGGGTAAACAGCAAATATCAAAGACACTTTGCTTTGGATTTAACACTGGTAACAAATTCGGGACATGCCTACACACCAGAAACGTGTACTGTAACACACTGGCATTCCTTTTTTTGTCCTGTAACAGCAGAAATCCCCCGGGCAAAAGCCAGGGCAGCAGTGGAGATGCCGTAGGGCACCGCGAGGCTCCCGCCAGCCGGCAGAGTTCAAGCTCCAAGGCCGTCTGGGGAGCACACTCGGCTGACACGCAGAGGCAGACGGCAATGCCGCTGCATTATCATCCTCTGTCTTATCCACGCCGATGGCAAGGAAACCAGAACGGGTATGTCCCTCTGCAAACAGCACTTAACTCGTGTCTGCTGGTCCCCCCCTTAAAAGCCACTTGCCACCACCTACCAGGACGCGCGTGCAGTGCAGACGAAGCCCAGGTACGCTTTGTCAGCCGCACAAACCTTCCGAACAAGTAGAGGACACGACAAGGAGCAGGCGTGCTGCACGACGTCCTCCGTGCTTAGTCCCGTGTCACTTTTTAATCCATTATTGAGATACTATCTTTTAGACTGCTGTAGAAAAATCCATTAGAAGTACCATGCTTCTTCACAGAATTGTGATCATTATTTTATTCATAGAATTTTCAAACAGCATGAAGTTAATTTTACAGAAGTCACTTCATAATCCTTTAACTGGTAGGTCCGTATGAACAGTCTAGCTTACCTTACCAAAGGCAAAGAATATTCAATTCTAAGGCCTTATCATTCCCAGAAATAAGAATTTTCAGAAAGTATATTAATGACACATAAACCTTCAGGGTTAAAACTATGAAAATCAAGTTTCTTGCGCTTTACATTGAATTTTTGCCACCACGTTCTGAACACAGATGAAGAGATCTATAAATGACAGGCTGTCACTTGAACTGACGACTCTATAACATAAGGAGAAACTAAGAACAGCTTTGTTTGGATCTCTTCATAGTGTGATACACGACAGATCATCAGTTTCCATGTATGACTTTTCTCATGTTTAAAACCCTGCATGTCCCCATGTAACACAGGCAAATCATCTCCAACTTCTAGTGAACATTAAACAGAACCATGGTGGTTGAGATAAAACCCATCCTACTGTAACGGCAGAAAGGAAAAGTAAAGAAAGACTTTGATCTAGAGAAACAGTTTATATAACAGCTTCTCTGATTATTTTCAGTGATTATTTGATAACTATGTCTACCTGCAGCACCTTTGTTTTTGACTTAAAGAGGCCTGTATATTATCAAGCTAACATCAGTGGCTATTGACCTAGAAACCAAAATAAAAGGGAAGTCTCCCCTTCCACCTTCACCACCTTTATTAGGACCATATTGAGTAAAATCAACTGGAGATTGGGCTGCACGCAAATGTTTTCCCAACTTAACTATAATGGATAGGAGTATAACGTTTCCATGCTCTCAGCACAGTTTTTAGCAAAGCCTTACTGTAGATGCAGTATTACCCACCACAAGATTTTTTCCGACAAGAAAGCTGGGGAGGGACTTTTGACAAGGGCACGGAGTGATAGGACAAGGGGCAATGGCTTTGAACTGGAGGAGGAAAGGTTTAGATGAGATAAGAGGAAGAAATTCTTCACTGTGAGGGTGGTGAGGCACTGCCACAGTCGGCCCGAAGAGGTGGTCAATTCTGCATCCCTGGAAACATTGAAGGTGAGGCTGGACGGGGCTCTGAGCAACCTGATCAAGTTGGAGATGTCCCTGCACATTGCAGGAGGTTGGACTGGATGACCCTTAAAGGTCCCTTCCAACCCAAACCATTCTATGATTCTATAACATCTCCTCTTTTCAGACCTATTCCCATCAGTGCCAAAGACAATTTTTCATCAATACCACTGGAAGTCTTTAGCATTTCTGTAAATTTCTAAATCTTTAGGGTTTTTTTTCAGTACCATATGTAGAGTTGGGATTAACAAATTCTGTTTTCTAATTCTGTCCCAGATTCACTCAATACCCAAGGGGAAAGTCAATTTAAATATTTATAAGATCAGCAGATTATTAATTATGATTAACATCACTCCCTCCAGGGCTGAGGTGTTGCAAAATGTCATGCATGTGAACACTGAAAACGCTCACAAACCCACTCACGGCAAAGTGCGGCACCACCCAGCTCGGGGCAGACAGCAGCGGCTTCTTCAGGGACAACTACGGGGAAGATCGATCAGTTAAATCACTGATTACTGAAACAGCAGCAGGACCCACAAGCTCACAATACTTGTCTTCTATGCCAATTTACACAGCCAAACAGCCTTGCAAGAAAACTTGCATGAAACACCAGCTTTCTAGAAAAATGTATAAACTTCCTTAGAATTTAAAATTAAATTCACATATATTTTCTAAAACAAGCTTCAGCTCAGTCTGTAGCAGCTACACCAATAATTTTTGGCAATCCTATCACTCCAGAGTACCATAAAATAACCCATACCTTATGAAATACACACAGATTGTTGTTTTCCATTTATTTGCCAAAGGTAATAAAAATGAACTGAATAATAACACAAATAGACACTAAAAATACATATGCTTCATAGCTTGTGAAAAAGTTCAGTATCTGATAGCACAGGACCAAACAAGTTCTGCCTGCCATTCCCAAATCTGTTGTGTAGCCTTGTCTACATGAGAAAAATTGTGCTGCTTTAAAGAAAATCAGTGCAGGTAGTTTAATGGAAGCCCTAGTGTACATAAGACAAAATAGTGCCATCGTTCTCGCCCCACCCCAAATAGGAAAATAAACTGCCTCCGTCAGTATAAGGCATTTTTAAGAGTGGTGAAATCCTTGCTCTTCAGTACTAAAACCCACCAAATTTAATTACCCATTGAAAATATGCATCTGTAACTGACTGATCAAATGGCGCACACTAACTGCAAACTTCTGTGACATACGTTTGCGTATCTTCTAGATGTCTTCGAAGTCTGACTGAAATAACATATTAAAAACTTACTTACGAAATGATTCATAAAGAACTTGCAACCAAAAGAAGCCAACCACAATAGAAAACTGTAAGCCAGTTTTATAATCAAATAAATAGAGTATCATAAAATTGTAGCACACAAAGAGTGCCACAGGTAACAACCGATGCAACTTCTCCATTGTTTTTTGGTAGGGTACACAGATTTTGGCATATTCGAAGATACGTTTGTGACAGTCATTGCCAGAAAATTAGTAGTTCTTAATTATCTTTGTCAAGGAGCTTGTATTTGAATCTACATCTTAGTATGTCAGTCACATTATTTTACTGACCCATCTAGACAACAAAGGAAGAACCCACACATTCATCACTTCCTCTTTCAGCTGGAAAGCATCATTTCATTTCCTCCAACAACTTCTGAAATCCTTTTCAAAAGATGACCAATAAAACCACACCTGATCACCAGTGGTATGAGTTGTATAAATTTTGGAGAACTGCAACCCCAAACTGCAGGATTAAAACTTCAGCAGCATGACCTGTGAAAGAACTCCGCTTCTAAGATTAACTTGCAAGTGGCCAGCATAGAGAAAACTTACAGAATTTGTAAAGATTAAAACATCTAAAGAACAAGAAAAGCTAAAACCACTAGACTGAAATAATCCAAGGAGTTTCTGGGTAAACCTATTCAATCAGCTGTGGGTTTTTTTTATCCCCATAAGCTCTTACATTATCAGTCCGTTCAATCAATTAAAAAATTCCCATCAAATATGGAAAGCTCTTCAGGCTATCTTAAAAGAACAGCATCTCCTTTGAAGCTACCACAATTGAAAATTAAGAGAGGAGGGTGTCAGATGATACTTTTCTTTGAAACCAATTAAAAAAAAAAAGATATTTTAGGTTTTGTACAGATTAGCATTATGCTTTTATATAGCATTTGGTTCACAATATTAGAATCTATTTGAGTTAGATTATTACAAATACAGTAAAATATCTGCCAATTATCTTATATCATGCAATATTAAATTAATACACTCAATATTAAGTATGTGAAAGCAGAGTATTGGACAGAGGAAAACAATAACCAAGAATTATAGACCTCCATAGTAATACAATAGAAAAACATTACTAATACTATGAAATGAGAGTTTCATTGCTGGCATGTTTAGCATTAGAATTTACATTTAGCATTCAATGTAATTCATGCTAATAAAAATCAGTGAAAATTTATTTTCATTGCAACATGCAAAAAAATTCCGCACCTTGACTGGTGATGCTCATATGTAAGAAAAAAACTTGGACAGGACAGAAACGTTAAAGTAGCAATATGCCTAATTACCAGGATAAGTTAAATGTTACATTTCACAAAAGTTATTACAGAAAAAACATCAAAATTATAGCTTCTAACTCTCAGGTGTAACTCCTATTTTAAAAAGTTAGGCATAGTTTTAAAGAGAAGTGATATCCTTGCAGAATTCTTACTAAATTTTTTCTGAAAAAGAGAAGCTGCATTTTTTGTCAGCGAGGGCTCTTTTTCCACAAGTGTCAGGTTAACAGTATTGTCATCATATGTTGTGTTTTCAAAAACCATCTATGCAGCTCAAGCTCTGGTAGTACCAGATATCTGCGTTCAGTCTCAAGAGTTCCTTTCTGCCCGATGTCTGTCTTCTCGCACGAAGCCCAGTTACTCAAAGTAATACAAAGGCCCAGGGATCCTACTGAAACCATAAAACTGGAAGTAAACTTCATGCGCCGACTTAAGCTAGATGACAGAAACGCGTGAAATTTTCCTATTACATAGGACAAAAATTAAACAAAAATACATTTTATCTACACATATGAATTGACTCGAGTAAAGAGTTAATTCACTGCTAGCAAATGTAAAAAACAACCAACCTGAAACTAAATTTATTTTCCTTAAAATAGTTTTCAGTTTGGTCCAAACTTGCATTCTGATTTGGAATGTCAAGCCTTACCACTGAGCACTCGCTCCTCACTCTTCCTCTACAGCAGCCATCTGGCCCCTTCCCACCTCACGCAAGCAGCCATCACTCATCCCCTTCTTTCCTTGTGTGCCTCCAGAGACCAAAACAGCCAGTCTGAAAAAGCTCAGCTCCTGGTGAGCAGGAAGGAAAATAGGCAGCAGTGTGGAAATGCGAAATCTGCAAAGCTGCCCCTTCCATTGCACTGAAGTAGAGAGCAGCACCTACTCCTAGGAAAAAGCGTATCCCCCAGGAGCCAAAATAGTGCACCCCTGCACGCTTGGGCAAGGTCCTCCCCCGTGCTGGGCTCCGGGCCGCGTGGTACCCGGCAAGAATCATTAAGCCATTCCCTGGTTCCTCCAGGGAAGACAGCAGCCCAGATGGAAGCAAGCCAGGGACTGCCTACATGGTCATACCGTAAATTAATCTGTAACACCAAGGATCGCAAACCTGCTTTTAAAGAAACTTTATAGTTGTGTTGATTATTTAAGGTTTATATTTTTATGTATCTTCCCAGCACTTAAAATAAATGGACAGACGACAAATCACTAACAATTAAGGGCACACCAACAAGGATGAAGCGACTTACATCACGCTCTTCAACTATTATTATATCAGAACAATTGCATGATTTAATTCTGCACACAGAAGACAGTACTAAATTTGATTATTTAAAACTAAACATAACATTTTCTCTACTGATGTTTTTTTAAACTGGGCTATGTACCACATTAATCTGCGCTATTAAACAGCTCACTATACTTATTCACATTTACATTATTATTATTGTTTTAGCAACTAGTGAGCACTTTTTCTTTCTTTCTTTCTTATTATAAAATTCTGTGTTTATTAAATAATTAGTTGCTATTTTTTAGTCAGGATGTTATGCCAAACTGCTTCTGGAAGAAACTGGGACATGTTCGTTATCTGTACTTTTGTTTACTTAGTATTACAGAAGCTACACAAGGAAAAAATACCAAACCATGTTCTCCATTTAAATACATCTCATTTACTTACTAAAGGAAACACTACTTGTACGTAGTGAACTTATCGCTCCTAAACGTTGTGATTTCATGTTTTCAAATTGGTAGATCTCAGTCTCCCACGCACACTTGGAATTCATAGATTAGACAAGAAAAAAGATGCCTTCTGCTTTTTCAATGCACAACTAATAATAAACAACCCTAAGGACCCCAGTTATATTTCCCAAATATTTTTGGTCAGACATATTTTGTTTAGGTATTAACTTTGGTTTTTACCTTAATAAATTACGTTACCCACTGAAGCCACTGTACTTTGGATTTATCTTTTTCACAAATTCTTCCCTACTAGTTCAAAATTGTCACAGCACTTTACTGATGAAACCTAAATATTTTTTCCCAGTACAGTATCTCCTAGTAACAGGCCAGAATAAAGCATAACCTCTTTGGATATATTTGAGCTGAGCGTTGCGTGAGCACTCCCCACATCTCGGGCAGTTACCTGTCCCTCCCACCCCACGTCCCAGCAGCTGCCCCAAGGCAGCAGTCATCCCCCACTTTCTACGGCAGCCTGCAGAAAAACTGGAAGTGGGGAGCACCGGATCCCTGCTGTTACTCAGCTTCAGAGTCGAAGGCTTGCTGTTGCTGCTGCCAATGTCAAAGGCTCTTTTGCTCTACTATACCTCCACAGCTTCAACCGAGTTTGTACGCCCTGATGTCAAGCCCAAGCGGGAAGGGATGGTCAGGACGGGAAGGATAAGTATGGGCAGGAAAGGAGCCAGACCTTTCCTTTTCCTAAAATCAACCCGTATCCTTACCTTTCTGGTTTCGGCCATGGCAGGCTGAAGACGTAACTGTTACCTGGACAGCAATCGCCCCTTAACACCACCATGTCTTGGGATGCAGCCTCAGTGCAAGCCTCCCACAGGCTACTTTCAGCCCAACTATGGGCTCATTGGATATATTTTCTTTATTGTTTTGAACAACAATTTGAAAACTATGGTCCAGGAGGCTCAGGTGAAGAGCAGAAAGAGCTCATAAATTCTTTAGGTGAAAACCTGAAGCAGGCACATGGCAAATCATGACTAGTTTTAAGGGTAGTGAATCATTCACTGATTCAAAATAATCAGATGCATTAGCTCAGAGAAAAACTTAGTAGATTATGCTAGACATATAATAAACTGAAGATAAATGTCATTCTATACTTTATTTTGACATTTTGAGGCTAGCTACATGGCACCAAGCTTTACAGAAGGAAAGCAGATTCTCATTTGTTGGTACTTACTGCCAAACAGCAGCATCTTCCATATTAGTCTAAAAACAACTTGTAAGAAAGAGCAGTGTTCACTCAGAAAAATATTCCAAACCTTTTCTGTAAGAAAATACAGCTAAAACGTATTATGGAAGTACCTAAAGGGTACAACTGAGATCAGAAGCCCAAAGTGTCAGATACAGTGCATATGAACGTCAGTTTTGCTTTAAGTACACCTACAGAATTAAGCCATGCAGCTCTGAAGCAAGGAACGCAGTTATTGCAACACCAAGGCAATATATTCCAGTACAGACAAGCACATATAGAAATGGAAATAAGCTATCCTACAGAAAAAAAACTTTCTTCCCTGTATAACTGCAATCACACCAGGGTTTTACAGTCAAATCCTTACTTTTGAGGAAAAAAAACCCCAAACCAAACCACAAAACATACCCTCCCACCCTAAGGTGAATACACCTTAACTAAGACAGAATAATGCCAGAGTTGCACCTGGTGTATTAATATTTTGAGGCAGCTATTCCCATCTTCTGTTTCAGATGTAGGAAGACCAAAGAACACAACTTACTTTCTCAAAGTTAGAAATGCAATCCCTAGGATAGGGAAGGTAAAGTTCCCCACTTCTCCCTAACAAACACCTGAGATTTGACCTAGCCACCTAGAACGTTACAGCAGGGGCTCAGTAAATGTCAAACACCCAGAAGGAGCAAACACTCAAAATCACAACAGTTTGGAAGATTTTTTTTATTTCCATTTTACTTCTCTGTAGAAAAGAACCCCTCAAGAGTATGTGTCACACTGACTGTATAGCTGTACTATATACGGACTGTACTAAAAAGAACTGAAGAAGCCATATGGCATCATTCATCAGAAGCTGTATGCAATACCTCACATGACATCAAAACCCAAATCTAAGGGATCTCTCTGCCATTTTTCTTTAAGCTCGCTAATAAATTCACATCCATTACAGTCCTGCATCATACCCAACAGGGCCTTAACACCACCCTTGAAGAGGTGCATTACAGCAACGCCGAACATGCATGGTAAGCGCTTTAAGCACTTTCCAGGTAAGAAACACGTATTAAGAATGCAATTATGGCTGTTTTGCCGTGCTGGAACAAAAGATTTACACAAATCCATCTGGTTTATGCAACTGGTAAAAACGCTTTAGCCTATTATTTTTTATTGTTACTCCCCATGAAGGATGACCATTAACCTCAGGGACACCAGGGCAGGGAGGGAATCCAAACCACACCATTCTAATGAACGGATACCTTCAAATTATCAGTGTGGATTGCTGGCGTTTTCTTCGTTGTTTAACACACATAAGCACTTAAAAGTAAGATCTGCCTATTTCCTCACACATCACACACTTTCTAAACAGCATTATTAGGTAGAAAACACAGCACCCTTAGAACCCGTTAAACGTACCAGATGCAGAAAAATGACAATAATGGTAAAGAGTTTTCTGGTTCTTAAGATGTGACCTCTAGGTGAACGTAAATGAATAAAAGCGCCCGATCTCTCCACCGCCAAGACCACCTCACAGACAGCTAACCCGCAGCCCAGCAGACCCCGAACCTGAGCCGGAGCCACAGCCAACCCCGCACGACTCGAAGCGCACAAACGCCGAAAGAAACCGGGCGCCCAAGGAGCCCGGCGCCCACCCTGGGGCTGACGGCGCCCCG
>NW_009601980.1:18971-19978 GCF_000690535.1 Cariama cristata | reverse complement strand
GGCGAGTCTCTGGCTGGGCGAGCGCTCGGACCCGCAGAGGGGTCTCGGGGCAAGGGTTGTCCGCACGGCGCGGTCACTCCCAAAGGAGCTGAAGGCCTTCCTGGAGACAGGGAGAAGCACAACTTCTCATCCTTGTCTTCTGACTCAACTTCCAACTTTTCCGGTGTCGGTTCTTGGCCTCCGGGTCCTGCTCAAGGGGCAAAGCTCAGCTCCTGGCAGGCAGGGCTGGGTGTGGCCGGGGGGCAGGGCTGGATGTGGCTGCTACACCCTTCGTACGGCTGTGGGTGCTACAGCCACTGCAGGGACGGGCAGCATCTCCCCTCCATTTGGGGACAGACAAGACCTGTCCTCAGAGAGACCGATCCCATATAAATTCAGTCACCTTTGGACTCATTCACAGTTTTGCAAAACCTTCTTAGCCTGTGTAAAAGTTACTTTATCCCAGGAGATAATACCACTTCTACCTAGCCTTATAGATTGGCCTTTTGTTTCCAAAGTATATTTATCTGCCTTAGTATCTCAGCACTTGCATTATTATTAATAATTAATGATTAATGATAAATTACTACCACTGATTATTGTTATTTTAAGTACAAGGGATTTGCCTCTTTCAACACTTTATTGGGAGCAAAACTGGATCTATAACCTGAAGCGCAGAGATCCCACTTTCCCACTTAGACCCCACTTTCCATCACTTCAGGGCAGCAGTTGGCTCTTGAATTTGGCCCAGGAGACCAAGATTAATTTGCCAATCAAATGCACCAGCCCTGGGACAGCACCCGGGGTTGCTGATGCCCTGCTGGCAGGGTTAACACACCCAGCGCAAGAGCCGCCGTGCCTTACATCGCAGATATGACTCCGATCCCCCCTATTTGTTGCCGCTTTCTTAAAAGCACAAAACCTTTATCCAACTTGACAAGCCGCAGGGCTACGCCGTGCTCCTCAGCTGAAATAATCCCGAAAGGGCTGAACCCCGCGAACCCGGAGCTGCCCTGGGAGGATGGAGT
>NW_009601980.1:17577-18817 GCF_000690535.1 Cariama cristata | reverse complement strand
AGTGTGGGCGGCTGGACTAGACGGAGAATAAACAAGGGATTAGCGGCGCATAGCCCCCGAGCGAGGATCGGGCTCTTTTTTTCCCCTGCGCTTGAAACCCAACTCCTCGCCGCGGCAGCGACCGGTCCCGCACCAGCCGGGAGCGTTTCTTCCTCTCCCAACGCTGCAGCCGTCCATCGCTACCTGGGCAAAATCAGCTTTTGCAAGAGATTTTACGCTGGCTGAGCAGCTAGACCTTGGCCTTCGATTTTTTGTTCTGGTTTTTTGTGCATGTGGAAAACCAGAGGCCAGGGATGCCTTAGCTGCGGTGCATCTCTGCCCCAGCCTGCCGGCATCACCCTCTGCTCGAGCCGGGAGCAAACACCTCCCCGGCCACGCTGGGATAAACTCCCCAACGTTCCTCAAACAAACCCCGACAAGGCAATCTGCCTGCAGCCACGGCATGGCCTGGTGGTATACGACCTGCGAAAAGGGAAAAAAACCAAAGGGAAAAACGAATTCCCCGTCTCATCCACCCACGCACGTACACGGGGGGCTGGAAGGCGAGGGCACAGAGCAATGAACAGCTCATTCCCGGCACGGGCTGGGCGGCACTGCCAGCCCAGCGGTGATGTACATTGTGCGTGTGCTTTATACGCACGCCATAAAAATAACGCTTTGTGAAGGGTATATAAGCATCCAGGCAGGGCCAGGCAGCTGGGAGCTTGGCTGGGAGAGGCGCAGGCAGCGGGACCCGGCCAGGCAAATTGGCACGGCGTGCTCCGGCAGAGGGGACGCTGGCGGCTGCTGTCCCCGTGGGATGATGTCCTTGTGCCACCTCCGAAGTAACCCCAGGCCCAGAGTGACTGCAGGATGGCTCACTTTTTGCTTTTTTAAGGAGGAAAGGGAGCGAGCGCGCAGGCAGAGCAGCCCTTCCCGGGGAGCTGCTCCATCTCAAAATGGATGTTTGCTCTGGAGCGGAGCAGCGAACAGCCAGGGCTTCTTGTGGGGTGGCGATGACTTAAAAATCCACTTGAAAGCATCACGCTTCCTCTTCAGAAATAGCTCCAAACAGAAAAGACTCAAAACAATACAACCCATGCTTTTTTCCCCTTGTAAAACCAAACATTTCATCTTAGTATGAGGTGGGGTGATGGGGAAGCAATCATTCATTTGAACTTTTCCGCCTGAAGAACAATCTGGCGGGTGCCCTGTTCTGCAGAAACACACAGACAAAACCAGAGTGACCCATCCCGACGCT
>NW_009601980.1:16499-17506 GCF_000690535.1 Cariama cristata | reverse complement strand
GATGCCGGTGGGTACCCGCTGCTCATCCCCCAGCGGGTACTCCCTGGTTTTGGCCCCAGGTGAGGTAAGGCTTTGCACTAGACTAACACTTAATAAATGTTCACATGAATTAGCAGAACGTGACATTGCGCAGCCCGATTCCCGACCGCGAGCTGCCAGCCCAGGCCGGGGCCGGCGCTGCAGATGTGTGTTCCTGGAAAATGGAAAGCCATATGGTAAATATTGGGAAAAAACCCTCTAATGTATACACCCCTAAATGCTTTTTCAGCTGATCAGGTTTTACTTGGTTAATCAAAGTGCGTGTGATACGCAGCAGAGCCCCGGGGCTCCAGAATACCCAGATGCTGATGTCGGTCCCACCCCTCTCGGCCCCCCAAGAGCATCCCTCCCTACCCCGAACACGGGCACCGGCACGGGTAAGGGTGCTCTGGGCTGAGGCTGCACCAAATAACCGACCGCGCTCCCCTGGCCAACTTTGCAGGGACAAAATGATGCTCCTCAAAGTAAGGATCAAAACCCGCCCATTCAGCCCTAAAGCGCGGCGTGCCTCTGCATTTGTCAGCTGAACACGAGTTTCCTTCTCTATAAGGCTGGAAAAGTATCCAGTCCGGGTCGCTCCATGCTCTATAACGAGCAATTATTCCTTTCAAAAGTAAAATGAAATAAGAACCATTCCCATAATCACCTACTGGATTTTATCAGCATGTTTGGGTTACGCTTTTGCCCCTTTGGCTAATACCTAATTGATTCTTTAATCTCTACAACTTTTTTATTGACTGATACAAGAGCTATTTAGCCCATCAGCAGCAGGAAAGCAGTCTGCAAACCCTCTGAGACCCACGACACGGTGCTAGGATGACCTCATCTGAAGCCAACCCTTTATTTGATAATCTATCACTTATTTATTATTCTAACTAACCGCTTGCAGGTGGTGTGATTTTAGTGTAATTGTCCCAGCAACAGGCACGCACAGGGAAAAGCTCAGCAATGTGCAATCTTAGCCGGAG
>NW_009601980.1:16052-16254 GCF_000690535.1 Cariama cristata | reverse complement strand
GGCCCCCAGCCTGTGCCGGGGGAAATGGGGGAAAACCTGGTGTTTTGGTGATGTGAAGGGCATGGCAACATCCCACTGACGGCAGAAAACTGAAGGCAGGGGCTCATCCTGACCGCCGGCTCGCTGGGGGAAGAAGGAGGCAGAGCAGGATGGAAAGCCCCGATGCCATCGGGGGGGACCCGCATGGTGCCCGGCATCACGG
>NW_009601980.1:13659-15981 GCF_000690535.1 Cariama cristata | reverse complement strand
CACAGGGACGATTCGGCACCACAGCTCAGCACCTTCCTCCCCACCTGCCTGCGCACAAAACCTGAGCAACGGAGAATTTTAGGCAGTGAGAAGGTACCAGGACACAGATGTCCCCGCAGAGCCTTGCAGTGGGCTGGCATGGTCCTGGTCCCCCAAGGGGTCAGCGCTGGGATCCCCTGCCCCAGCAGCACGTCTAAAAGGTTCAAGCCAGCACGTCTGATGTAAAACCCTGCAGAAATAAAGAACGTGGGTTCGGGGTTTATTTCTGGACATCTCTGTATTGGTTTTTTTCCTCCCCCAGCCCTGGGGCGGGTTCTCGGCCCTTTGCCATCCCACCGGCAGCCACGGGGCGAGGCAGGATGGATGCCCCAGGGAGCTGCCTTCAGCTCAGCACCGAGAAGCCTGAAGCCACTCCGTGCCACAAAGCCACCACTCCTGCCCAAAAGCCAGACCTGACAAGGATGTCCTCGCCAGCACAAAACATGGGGTTTGCTGCCTTCCCGGCCCCCCGGGGGGCTGCTCCCACCAGACCCCCTGCTCCCCAAACTGGAAGCCAAGAGGAGGCTGCAGATAGAAACCAGCCCGTGAACTGACAGCGCCACTCCGAGCCATCCAGCAACGGGCTTTTAAGATCAATTAGTCCTGCATTAGTCTCCAAGACTTTGGAGCTAGGAATCCCCCCAGGATTCAAGCCACTTAAAGCGTTTTCCAGCGAAGGAAAGGTTTGAGGATGAGGAGGTACCAGGGAGCATCGCTGGGAGCAGAGGAGGTGCCTTTCCACATTATCTGCCCCCTCGTCGTCTGCCCAAGCTCCTTCAAGCAAGCCACCAGCCTCAGCAAAAGAGGAAAATGGTATTTTGAGTGGCAAGACCCCAGGGCAGCTTCAGTTTTAACCCTGGTTGGGGGGAAAAAAAAAAAAAGCCGGGGGTTCAGAGAATCATTTTTTCGTTAAAATAAAAATTGATCCATAATGAAAATAGAGTTCTAATGGGAAAAGTTTAGTGCAAATGGAAGCTTTTAAAGATTCTTTTGACTGACAATAACCTGAAGACCCTCCAGGAACTCCAGCCCAGAATAATCAGATTAAATGAAAACTAATATACGAACCTGAAATTCATCCCATGCTGGTCTAAACTTATAGCAGCTGGGTAATTTAGCCTACAGGTTTCTGCCTCATGCCCAGCAGTTCACACTGAATTGTTTAGCCAAACTTCATCTACTGGGAAGGAAAAAAGCTCTTTCCTTTAATATCTGTTAAAGTACGGCCAGCTTCTAAAAGCAGCTGGGAGCAGGGAAGGCACACCAATACCTGTATTTTCTATGGGAACTCCCAGACTGAAGGGTGGCTACTTTAAAACAAATAACTACAATTTATAAATGATCCAGGAGTAAGGAAATCTCTGGGTTGGTGCTCGTGTGGCTGCTGCCAGGGCTGCCCCGTGAGCCCTGCCCACGGACCTCGCCTTCTCCGGCAGCTCCTCACCCCTGAGCCCACGGCAGGGGCCACGTTCCCAAAACACGAACCAAATCCACGCTTTTAGCCAGAGAAAGGCTTGGAAACGCCACCTGGGTGGATCTCAAAAAAATCAAATGGAAGGAATGACTTTTGTCCCCTGAATCTTAGGGTTTTTACACCAACCTAGAGGCTTTTTTTTTTAAAAGGAAGGCTGTCCGTTCGAGGGGGTTTGGCGCGGGGCAGACGTCCTCCCAGGGCCCAGTGACCGGCGTGGTGATGATGATGGAGTTGGGAACCTCTCTGTGTTCCTGCAGCAGACATAAACCCCGATGGGAAAACAGAACTTCCAAATATAAATCCATCATTAAAGATTTTCCAGCTGAATCTTAACTTCCCGTGGGAGCGTAAACGTGTCGCACAATAACACACGGCACCGGTTTCCATCTTACAACGGAGGGCTTGGAGACAGGTACATGATCTAGAAAACCTGGAAAGCCCTTGCAACTTTACATTCCATCAAATTTGAGCCAAAGCCTCACATAGTGGACAGGGTAATAACGTAACCAAAGGACCCAGCCCCTCTGGGGACCCCGGGACGGTCTGATCCAGCCTCCCGCACCACCTTCCCCTTGACATGGGCATCATCCCTTCCAGCTCGCTCCGAAAGCCGCACCGCTGGCTCTTCCCAAATTAGGCAAGCACGGACTGATTTAGCCATTCCCCGTGTATAAGAGATGAGCTAAAACCCATCTGCCCGTACATATTCACTTTGTGTTCCTCTGCAGCAGCAACAGGAATAGACATTTATATGTGGTATTAAAAAAAAAGCCCGGGGAGGCTGCCTTTTTTCGGGGGAAGAGCAGCCC
>NW_009601980.1:11333-13445 GCF_000690535.1 Cariama cristata | reverse complement strand
CCCGGGCCGCGCCTTGGGGAGCCCCTGCTTTGGGTGTGCGGCAGAGCGAGTCCCCCCAGGGACGCGGCAGCGGGTCGGGGGGCTGCAGAAGTGAAAAAAAAAACCTGCAATGACATCAGGAAAAAAAAAAAATCCAAGCAAGGAAACTTCTACAGCAACACAAAAGAAAGCTGAAGGGGACAACCAGCCCCGAGGGGTTATCCCAGGAATTCCTGGGTGCACTGGGACATGGGGTTTGGATGTGAAGAAAATTGAACCCCTTCTGTTTGGTCACCCACGAAGGGAAGCTCAGCCGCCCGCAGGGCAGGAGCCAGGGTGCGAGGGGCAGCGCCGGCAGGTCCAGCGTGGGCCCCGTCCAGCGCGTCCCCACCACGTGTCGGGACAGGAGCTCGACCTTCAGCACAGGTTAAACACGAGCATCCTCAAGCCTGCGATTCCTCTCCCCAGGAGGATACGTAGGGTCTCCTCCAGCCTTTCCTCTCTGGGATGAAAACACTCGCCCTACCCAGTGTGGCAGCAGGGACCCTCCTAAACCCACGGCAGAAGCTCTGGGTACACAAGTCACCGGATCACATCCATCTTCACAGACAAAGAGCCCCAGGGCTGGGGTGAGCCAGCGGGCAGGGAGCGGGGGGCACCTTTCCAAGCAGGAGGGCTCAAGGCCATCACTGAGCGAGCACTGAACGCAGCAGCACGCTTGGGTTTCAGTGGGGAGGAAGGTGAAGTGCCCCGAGCTCCGGCTGTCCCCGGTGAACATGCGCAGAAGGCATTTGGATGGGCTGCGTGCTGCTACCATCCTCCGTGCAAACACCGCAGCATCCTCCGCTGGGGCTCCCCGCGGCCCCGCTCCCCCCGGCATCACCTATTCCCCGCGAGGTCCCTGCCCAGGAGCGGAGGAGGAAAGGTGTCAATTAATTTGCCTACACACAGGGACCTCCCTTGGCTATTTCCTCTCCACTCGTGATTTTGCAGGTGATGCACTCAAGGAGAGGAAAGCCAGCTGCTGACCTGCCCTGAGCACCGTGGAGCACCCAGCACCACAGCAAAGCCACCGACGGCCGCGTGCACGGACAGGGGGGCGCAGCTTTTGGAAGATGCATTTGCAATACCCCAAGGGTCAATAACTTTCATCCAGGAAAAGAAAATAAAAAAATAAAGCCACTTACTTTTGAGCTGACAATGTCCCCTGAGATGCCCCGGGCCATGGCGGGAGCCTGAGCTGCCCAGGGCCGACGTGGGGCGAGCAGCCTGGCCACATCCTTCCCGACTCAGCACTACTGGCTCTGGGACTGAGCTGGACCCCACAGAGAAGTAGTAGGGGGGAGCAGGGTTAGATCAGGCTGCGGATCAGGGGATGAGCTGGGAAAACACAGCCCGGACAAGAGCGTTGTCACAGGGGGGTTCAGCCGATCGTTGTTTTGACTGATGGACCCAAACCCTGCGCCCGAGAGGCGATGGGGTTTATGTCGGGACCCTAATCCTCTCTGCCGGGTGCTTGGTGGGTGTCCCCGTCCCCTCTTCAAAGACATCTGAAGAAGAGGAGCTTGGCAGCAGCAGACCTCAGATGGAGTTATCTTTCAAATGGATTTACGGCACGCTGACTGGGGAACGCCACAAAGTTTTACTTCCAGTGCATAGCTCAGGGGGAGAAAAAAAAAAATCTCTCCAAGAAAACTTCAAGTCAACGGATAACACAATGTGGTTCCGATTTCCTCACCCCCTCTAAATAATTGTTTCTTTTGTTTTTTAAAATTTTGTCCCAGGGAAACGTTTCTAATTTAATTCCCTGCATGCACCTTCCTCACTCCCTTTGATTGTGTATTATCTCCCAGCCGGTGCTCCAGAGCGGAGCGAGAATTTTTGATTTTAAAAAAAAAGAGAAAAGAAAAAAAAGCTTAACAAGCACAATGCACAGCAAACAGGAATGGAAATGCTGGTCTGGGTTCCATTATCCCTGACCCAGAGGTTGGAAACCAAAGGAAATTAATTAAATTGGGGAGAGAGGAGGCCAGCAGCATTTGCTGCCGGTGACCGGCCCATGAGGGATGCCTGGGGGACGTCCGTCACCCGCCACCCGTCACCCATCGCCCATGCAGGGGGGGGCCCTCCCCC
>NW_009601980.1:10661-11302 GCF_000690535.1 Cariama cristata | reverse complement strand
GGTTCCCCTCCCCCCCCTGCCCTTACCGAACCTGCCAGCTCCCTGGCACCCACGGAGAGGGACAGGGCTGCCTGCCCATGCCAGCTTGTCGGCACTGGAGCCGAAGGAGGGATGGGGACGGGGAGCAGACAGTGCGGCGGGGGTCAGAGTCACTTTTAACAGTGACTTAAATTCCCCCGGTTTTGTGCGCAGCATCCCCAGGCAGGGACCCGCAGCCACGGAGGTGGGATCCTAACCGGCTTTTTGCTGCGGCAAGCCCCTGCCCGGGGCACAGGCTCTGAGGTCTGACCGTGGCTGTCCCGGGCCCTGGGAAGGTGACGAGTGCTTTTTCACGGGAGGCTCCGTAATCCCGTCAAGCCAGCGAGCAGATGGACGGCGTGTGCTGCACTCGGCCAACTCCCCTGCCGAAAACATCCTGCCCAAGGTCTTTTACGAGAGGTGAGACGGGGCCATGGGATGGGGTCCAGCCTTACTCCGTGCATCTGACTCCAGGTCTCACTTTCAGCCGTGGGAGAAGAAAATAAAAAAATAAATAAAATGCTTCAAATAACATCTGGCAATGAGGTAAGCGAAGGCAGCGCCCGAGCTCACATAGATGGAGCTGCTCGGTGTGAAGCCGTGCCGTTATCTCCCAGGCCCAT
>NW_009601980.1:10301-10578 GCF_000690535.1 Cariama cristata | reverse complement strand
CAGGAAGGACGATAATGGGAGCGAGATGCGGGATCGCGGTGTTCGCCCTCACCCCTCCGCGCGGTAATGGGAACAAAATGTTCTCCCATTGTTTGCAGAAGAGCATTGGTTTCCAACTATGGCAAACATTTAGGAAAACACAATTGCGTCATAAATGTCATTTACAATTTGGAGCGCCCTATATGTTGCTCCAAGCCCCGCAATTAAACTATTCGTCTTGGTTTGAAAAAGTCCGGGTAACATATAGGACTTTCCCAGTCCCCGGCCAAGAGCATTA
>NW_009601980.1:9426-10250 GCF_000690535.1 Cariama cristata | reverse complement strand
GTGCCAACGGCCAGCCATCGCTCCCTGCCCGCTGGCTCATCCCTGGCAAAGCTGGTCCTGGTCCCACAGGACCTCAGAGCCTCCCAGCTCCTGGGCACTGAGGCCACAGGAGGGTCCTCCCGCTCCCTCCGGCCATCCCAAGCCGGGCCCACGGGAGACGGAGCAGCCAGGCAGGAAAAGCAACCACAACCCAAGAGGGAGTTGGTTGCACTCCACCCTGTGCAAATGGAGGAGGGAAGAGAGAGCTGTGGTTTCGCAGCCTGGGCTCACTGGGACGGTGAACAGAAGTTTGGACAGGACACCAGGTACTCCTTCAAATGCAGATAAGTGCCGTGACACCAGGACTCACCTTATTTATCACCCGTCACCTTGGCCCCGTGGGAGCTGGCGTGTCCCCGATGAGCCACATCAGGGCAGGCACCAGGGCTGGGCTGCCCTCCCGGGGCTGCTGCTGTTGTCCCTTTTTATCACTTTTAGAAAAAAATAAAAAATGAGTGAAGCTCCCGCTGGTTCTTCAAGAACTGTTTGCTTTAATCCCTTTCCAGAAATACGCTCTCGGTGGTGCCCATTTGGTACAGGCGGTCAAAAAGGGGGAAGAAATGCATAAAATGGCATTTCTGTGCCCGCATCCACAGCCCACGCTGCTCCGTGCCAGTGCCGGTGCCAGAGTTACCTGCTGGTTTGCTTTGCCCAGTTTGGACCCGTTTTTCTTTCAAAACCACATTTGGCTGCTTTTGGCGCATCTTGCATGGGAGGGGACGGGCTTGGTCGGACGAGCCCTGGGGACGGGGGCAGAGACACGGCCACCACCTCTCCCTCCCATG
>NW_009601980.1:8964-9312 GCF_000690535.1 Cariama cristata | reverse complement strand
CCCCTTTTCCCTTCGTTTGTGGCTTGGGTTGATTTTGCGCTGGAAGGGTGAAAGCCCTACTGTAAGCTTTCAGGCCACTGGAATTCCTCTCCAGGGGGACAAGGCAAATGCCAATGCTAAAACCCAGTCCAATTCTCCCTGCTCTCTCCTGCTGCGGTGCGGGGCTGTGCCCGCAGGATGCTCGGCTCCTCCCGAACACCGACCGGTCAGACACCTCCAGCACCAAACTCCGCCAGCTCCCCAAACAGGCGGATTTCAGCCCCGGGGCCGCCGACAAAAAGCACCAGTTATAAAAATCCCAGGTTAAGCAAACAGGAAGGCGCAGCCCCCGGCGGCTGCGCTGCCAGG
>NW_009601980.1:6535-8848 GCF_000690535.1 Cariama cristata | reverse complement strand
GCGGCCGGACAGGGCTGCGCTTGTCCTGGGGCTGAGTCACAGAGCCCACACGGCAGCTCCAGCAAGGAGCTATTTCGGTTTTCTCAGCAAACCTGTGGCTTTCTGCAGGCAAGCCTGACACAACGGGGTTTTATGCGTTACACAGGTTGCTTTGATCTTTTTTTTTTCCCCTGCAAGAAGAAACACGTGCAGCAGAATGTGCTAACAAGCAATCAATTATTATAAACTACGCCGGCCAGTTGCTGGCTGTGTCAGACACCATCCATGTTCTTGCTCTCCCTTCCCTCCCGTCACTGTGATTTGGGCTCACCAAGCAAAACCCACGTGGTGGGATAATTTGGGGTGATTTTAAACACAGACCGAGATGAGGGGAGACTCCAAAGCAAACAGGAGGGACAGAGGACATTCAGGGTGAGGTCCCAGGGGGTTTTCCCCAGCCTAAGGGCAGTGCCCAGCCCTGGATTGCTGTGCTGCCCGGGGACAAAGTGCAGGACAGCTGGACCGTGCCCGGTGGGCAGGACACGTAGCTCAGCCCCCATCATTAACCTGCAGTGAGAAGGTGGTACCAGGCCCTTCCCAGGGCAACAGCAAGGGAGCGTGGGGACGGCTATGCTGGGAATAAAGCAGCTTTGATGGCTCAGTGCTGGTGGCACACACAGGGATGGGATGGGATGGGATGGGATGGGATGGGATGGGATGGGATGAAGGAGGTGTGCCTGTGCCAGGCCAGCATCACCTCCGCATGAGCCGGCTGAAGAGCAGGACCCTGCTGCTCTGCCCGATGCTGGACCCCGGAGAACCTGTGAGCCGCTGAGGGCACCAGCTGAGGCAGGAGATCACCCCAAAATCTCTCCTTGCACCTCTGTAGCCATCACACAATGCAATGGGTTGGGGAAAGCAACACCAACACCTACCCAAAACTAATCGTGGTACGTGTTCACCTTTTCCCCCGAATTCTAGAGCTGATGATTTCTGACTGGAGCAGCCTGGCAAAAGAAATCAATTATCAGGCAAGGCTGTGGCGAGAAGGATGAACAGAAAGAAACAGAGAGGTGAGAAAAACCAGACCACAACAGCAGGTGGACAGGTTGGCTGGGAACCTTCTGTAAAATACGTGTAAACAAGGATATGGATAAAAAATACAGAGAGAGGCAAGACATGTAGTTTGTAAGGAGCTGACAGCTCTCCCTCTTCCCCAGCCGGTCCCTCTTGACCTCGCTCCTCCTCCTCCATCAGTCCTGCACGGGGTACGGCCAGTTCCTGTCTTCATAAAACTTCTTCAGGCCCTGGAGGTTGACCGGGGGGAAGTAAGGGCCGATCCTCTTCCGAATCCACCACCTCCCCTCGCTGGCGTGCTTTCCCCCGGGTCGGCTGAATTTGTACTTGAAGTGTTCCCCCCGGATCCACCTGCAGAGAAACAAAGCACAACCTGCTCAGGAGGGGCTGGCACCGCTGCTGGGCAGAGGAGGAAAGGTGTCGGACCCCATTTCCAGTCCCCTGGGAGTGGAGTTTTTGAGCCTTTCCATAGCTGGGTGGAGAAATCAGCTCGAGGGTCCTCAGCCTGGCTGGCTCCCGCATCCTGGTGCTCCATCCACCCCTGGGATGCCCGCAGCCGAGGCAGCGATGCAGCCGTCCCTCCTGGAGCGAGGCAGCGAGGAGCTGCCGGGCTTCTCTTGATGCAATTTAGGAATGATGCACAAGGCAGAGGAGCTTTAACACCCCCTCCCTGTGCACTCCCCACCGCTGCCGCACGCTCCGCACACCTCTCTACAGCCAAGTTTGAAAGAATACTAATAAAAGCAGGAAAACTGATTTTTTTTCTTTTCTGAGAGCAGCTATGGAGTAGTTCTGCCTGGGACATTTTTAGGTATAGAGCTCGACTCCCACCCCAGCTCCCCCAGCATCTCCCTGCCCCAGCCAGCGGCTGCTCCTTCAGCTCCGCAGCTTATTAGTGGGGCTACGAGCGCATCTGTTTTCTGGCCGCCCTGGGAGTTGACAGAAAAGGAGATTTTAAAACAGTGCAGAAAGAAGCATTCATCAGTGTCGCGAAACACATTCGGAGGCTAACCACGCCGCTCGGTTCGGGAGGTTTGGTCCCGCTTGATGTAGGGCATGCTGACAAGAGCAGGAGTAACACCCCGGTCCTCCAGCGTTGTGGTCCCTGTTTGCAGAGTGCATCGCCGCATTTGCTGGATAAGTTCATAAAATAACCCACAATATAAAAATGTCAAAGTCATGTCAATGCTCATTTAGACCTGCTTTGCTTCACTACTAAAATACAAACCCTGCTACTGAGCAGGGCACCACGCTCCC
>NW_009601980.1:373-6519 GCF_000690535.1 Cariama cristata | reverse complement strand
CCGGGGCTGCACCTTGGGCAGCCGTCAAGTTCCCTCCTCCTGCTAAAATAATCAGGGACCACTCCTGTGTATTTGCCCTTAGCGCTCCCCTTCCTAACACCAGCACTCCGACGGGAAGCAGGGGAGATTGCGGGCAACGGCTAAAACCGCACCCAATTAAAAGGCCTGCTGCAATCACATCTCGACATCTCAATTTGAATCTTGCTGGGTACCCAGATGAGCAACACAGCAACAATTCTCCTAACCAAACTCATGGACGCGGAGCTGTTCGTCACACCCATCGCTTGCTGCTGACTTGCAGCAACCGGCAGCACATCTGATTTTCTGATGTCTCCTGGCTGGAATGAAAATAGGACGAATATCTCCATGTCTCCCCCGCCGCTGAGGATGAAGGAGGGATCTCAGGAAGCCCAGACTAAAGCATTTGGAGCTGCACTGGGACAGCTCTGAGTTAAACAGGATGCCAAGGGAAGCCAAGGATGCCCCTGGATGCCAAGGGAAGCGTGGGGCGGAGGTGTCCCTCGATGCCATCCCCCTCCCCGGCAGAGCCTCCTGGGCCCCCCGGCACTCATCCTGGCTGCCCGCTGACGGGGGGCTGCAGGGGGAGGCTGGCTACCAGCCCTCAAATCAGGGAGGGTCAATGGGGAAAGGAGGGGGCAAGGCCCCAGCCCCGGCTGGGGGCTCCGGGCACACAAACCTGCATCTCCTCACCACAAATGCTGCCCTGCAGCTCCCGGCTTCATTACAGTCAGGGCCATTTCTACGCCCTCTCCCCACCTCCCTTTTCTGAGGCTGCTAGAAGCCAAACGGGGGCTGAAGTGTTACTCCCACAGTGTTTACTTCACAGGAGCACAAAATTTCCTGTTAATAATTAGAGCGTTACTGAACAGCAACATTCCCGCGGGTCCAGGTAGCCCGCAGGCTTCTGTCCGGGATGGTTAGAGAGATTTCCAAGCTGTGCTGCCGGATTGCTTTCTGGAATTCAAAAAACATATCCACCTCCCAAAAAAAGCTTCAGTGGCTGATTTTATGTCAGTCCCTCTCCTGCTCAAAGCCTCCCTCCGCCTCCCACACCGGGGCTTTTGGGTTTTTTTCTCCACTAAGCGACTGCAGAGCATCTACCAAGCTGGACCCGTCTCCATGTCCACCCACAGTATGGGCAGACCGGGGTGCCCCCGGCTGAAGGAGCTATCGGCAAACCCCACCTGGCAAAGTTCCCGTTTTCTAGCCGGGGATGCAGGGAGCAGTTGACTTCTCGGAACTCCCGGGGCAGATCTAGGAGACCTCAGGAGGTGCCAGGTCTCTGCTCAGACACAGAAGCGCCTTCTCTCCCCCACCTCAAGGACTGTCCTATAACCCCTCTGGAATGAAGATTTCCTTGTCCCTTTCGAATGGGCTTGCCTGCCCAGATTAAATAATATCTATCATCTGATTTGGTATGATTTTTCCCATATGTTCTCTGTCTATTAAAATGTTTGCTATCAAAGGGATTGGCATGTAAAACTAGAACCGTGTGAGCATCAAAGCGACCACATGCAATTGAAGATGCATTTTTGTGGCATCAAGTTTGCCTTTCTATCTGACTGTTCAGACTGCTCTTCTGTTCAGAGCCTAAATCGATCTGAAGAGTCCCCCTCAGCCCCCCAACCTCTAAATTCAGCCACCCTCTTGTCCCAACCACGGTCACTCCGCTTCCCCCAGCCCACTCCACCAGAGCCATGCGCTGGCATGTTGGGATGCATGGTCCACGTCGGGATGACAAGATCCACGGAGAAGGAACCTGCACAGCTCCGTGGGCTGTGGAGTTTGTAAACTCCAGGGAGCTGAGCTCTTCCAGGAGCTCAACCACTCACCCAGCGATGAGCTGTAAACCTCTGGCACATCACAGCCCATGGCTCTTCCCTGTCCTGTGCCACCAGCGCTTCTCTGGGATTCAAGACTTGAAATATTTCCGTTCTGGTGAACGGAGGTACCGAAGAGCCTTTACGTGGCTGCAGCAGCCAACATGGGCTGCCGGACAGAGAAACTGCGGTGGGAATCACCTCTGAGCATCAGAATACGACGGCAGCATCCAGACGCCGCACTATCCGTCCTCTCTGTCCTTCCCAGGGTTAGGGGCTGTGGCAGAAACGTGGAAAACCCAGAACTCATGGGAATCTTTCCTTGCAAGGCTCACAGATGTAAAAGCTGCAGAGTTTAATACTCAGCAGAGCCCCTCATTTCAGGGCTCATAGAGTTTACAAGCTACCCCAGGATTTATACTCTACCTGGGTGCCTCAGTCCTGAAGTTACTGGATTTGCAAACTCCTCCAGCGTTGTCTCACAGGGCCTGCTCCCTCCTCTCGGGATTCGGGGAGTGAACGCACCCCGAAGCATTCACACCCCGGCATCCATCATTTCAGGGCTCACAGGGTTTACAAGCATCACCTGGAGCCCTGGACAGCTTGTAACACGTGCATGCTCGGTTGCCTGCAGAGCAAGGAACCGCCACAGGCTACAGATCGCCTTATCAGCAATTGCTTGTGTTTTGTGCAACGCTGGGGCTCACACAAAGACCTTCTGGCTGGTGGAAGGGACCCAGAGGTCTCTGAGCCCCCTCTGACCCAGGAGACTGCCAGCATGCGTGAACCTTGCTTGCTGCTCCGGAGAAATGGGAAGATCTTCAAGAAGGTCATGAAGAAGCTATCTGACTTCATCTACCTCAAAAGGAATCTAATGCCCCAGGTGGTCACTCGTACTCGGAGGAGGATGAGCAAGACTCATGTTTCAGAGGAGACAGACAGAAAGGTCAGGAAGCACAACCCTGGCTGCAAGCACTTTCCCAGGATTTATCGAGCTAAGGCAAGCCGGCAGCTCCTCCCGGCTCCCCGGGAAGCACCGGGCACCAGCTACCACGGCCGGGCAGGGAAACAGCTCGGGAGGAGCATCAGGCTGAACCAGCTGAGCCCAGCTTGGGTCCCTCAGGAGACACACGAGGGCAAAATAATCACTTCAGAAGCCAGAAACAAGATACGGTCAGACAAAGCAAGTCAGACATTTCTCCTCCAGGAGATGGAAAACCCGCTCTGCTATGACAACAACAGGGGACAAAGGACAGAAGAGCCCTTTTGGCAGCTTCTTCCGAGCCCAACAGCTGTGCCTGGTGCTGGCAGAGCGATGGTGCTGATCCCAGCATGGATGGCTGGAAGAGGGAGGACCACCGAGCCACCCAGAAGGACCCACCGTCCCACACGGGATGCCGGGACCCACCTGCCACCGCCCTCTGGGCAAGCACCCGCTCTCCATCACCACCCAGATCGGGCAAGGCTACGGCCTCGGGGAGGGCAAAAAGGCTAAAAATAATAAGCATTATTTTTTAAATCAATATATTCATCCCACCAGATGCCCGGTAGCAGCTGCGCTGTAGCACTTTTAAGATTCGATCATATATCAGCCTATTATGACATCTTCCAACTGTACGTGTTAAAAATTAGCAGCAATATTGGAGTTGTTGGGATGGAGGGCTAAATCTCCCAGACAGCTGTAATTAGTTCCAGAGGGTGCAGCTGTCTCCCTGCAACAGCTGAGGGGTTCGAGGGAAAAAACCAGAGCCGGTGGTTTCTGTTAGAATTAATGGCCTGACAGGGCAAGGCGGGGTGGGAGAGGGAAGAAAGAAACCAAAACATGGGGCGTCTTTTCGAGTTGGTGGGGGCTTTTTGTAGTTGGTTTTTTATCTTAAGATTCCCCACTCCATTGTAAATCAGAGAGCAAGTGGCAGTGGAAACTACAAATTCATTACAGCAACAGAGCCTCCATCATCGGCTTTCTTGCTTATTCTAGCCCTGTTATTGGGAGGGATCATAAATTCATCTTGGCCCAAGTTTGCAGAGTAAGGGCAGTTTTATGGGTTGTTTTTCAGCACCGCTGACTTCTCTTTCTCCAAGGCTCCTGCAAGGTCTGGCCCTCCTGAGCCAGAGCATCCCACAGGCAGTTTATCCTCAAAACTCTTTTGGGAGAGGGCAAGTGGGGTTCTTCCCCCGAGGACAGGTTAGAAGGGGAGGCTCAGAGGCTGTGTCTATACCGAGGGCAGAGCAAACCTTGGGGGAAGGAAACCTGGCTCTCCCCAGGGCTCACAGCACTGCCCGGGATTACTTTTGGCACGGACAGACCCAGGGTATGGGTTTCAGTTTAGTGTTTCCCAGGTGTGATGGGGATGCGGCCGGTGCTCCCGATGGCGCCACGGGAGGAGCTGCCCTTGCCAAGGGAGACAGCTCCCACGGCCACGGGACACGTGGCCCAATCCCGGCCATGGTGAAGGTGCCCTACGGCTGCATCTGCCACCGCTACCAGAGGTGGCTGGAAACCACGTTTCCCACCTTGGGAGAAATCCTGATGCTTTGAGATGAGCTCCGCCCTCCCCGACAACACTGAAATACTGAGGTTGTTTTTACCAAAAGAAAATCCCTTAAACTTTCATTCAGGACAGTGGAATCATTCATTCTGATAATATCAGACATTCTAATGTTCATGATAAATTAAAGATATTCTTTTAAATTACAGTACATAGGGAATTTTTTGGAAAGAAGAAATGAACTGCAACAAAACATTTCACCGTGATGAAACCCAGTGAGAAAGCCAAAAGAACATGTTCATCCTTTTTCACCTCTGAGGATCCTGTCACCTCCCAGGACAGTTCCACTGCTGGCAAAGCCACTTTTCAGTGGGAAAACCATACAAATCTTTTACTTCTCTGTGCAGAAGACACCAGCGCTCGTAGGAGAGGCTGTGGGGACTCTGCGGATTTACATCGCTCCCTTACGCTGTCACGCTGCGTGGACCACAGGGGTCCTTGGAGGGAGACTCATCCCGGCAGGGAAACCCCTCGGGGCGAGAGGAGGCACTGGGGCTTCAGCAAAACCAAGTTCAAACTCGCATCCCCACGGAGCATCCCATGCCCATCAGCACCGCTCCCGTCTCCTCTAAAGACATTTTGGGCGAGACCTTGCACAACAGAAATGTCATTTCCACCTACATCCCAGTGATGCCCGTATTTTCCAATAACCCCATACTCCCTGCCTGCTCCCAGCACTGCTCTCAATAGCCACAGAATTACCGCTACTCCCTTTTGGGGGTGTCCAACGTGGCTTCTCCACCGTGCCAACACGACAAAGCCCTTCCCGTGGTGTGGGCTGTATGTCTCCGCAGGTCCCACGGGAAAGCACCTACACCTTCTGCCAGGGTCCGTGGTGACTTACACGGCCTGAAAATCCAGTCCAACATGGCCCCAGGTAGAAAGCCCAGTAGCTGTCACACAAATAAATGGGCAATCAAATAAAAATAAAAAAAAAGAATACCAAATGCTATATTCTTCTTGTGTTCCTGCAGCCAGGTAGCATCAAATGGGAAGTGCTGCCTCCATAAATAACGGCACCGCTACAAATCCAGGTCTTCAGATACATGTTGGGGCTTTTTCAACAAAGTGCTACTATAATTGGAATAAAGTCCTTAAGTGAACATGATTTAATATCAGAGACACCGAACACTTCAGGTCACAAACAAAAAATTCCCCCCGCCCCCTCCCCACCGGCAAAATCTAATTTTTGTTTTCTTTTATTGTTGCAGTCTGTTTCCATGACGGTGTGTTAAACACTTATTAATTTCTCAGCCAAAGCCCTACCGTTCAGATTTATGACGGCTGGTGTTTTATGAACTATCCGCTGCACAATAATATTTTGTAAATCCACATTCCACAAACATCGCTGTGCTTGAAGTAAAGCTTCACACTCAGCTAGGGCTGGGCGCTCAACAATACCCTCATTTTTAATCAGTCACCTGTTTCTCATTTTAAGTTTATCACACTTGAAAAAATACTATAATTTCTAGAGTTGTAAAGAAACCTACAAACTTTGGTCTCAGAAATTTCATTTCGAAGGCATTAACTCATTTTGAAAGTCCCTTGGCTATTTAAGGTGTAGAGTTTCCATTAACAGAATAAACTCTGTGGAGTATGGAGCGTAATGTTCTTATGGAAAACAGTCCCTTCCCCTAATTATTTAGTCTAGCAGGGAATGAAAATAATTAAGTCTCAAAATTCCCTTTAGAGTGGAGTAGGGGGGGTGGAATATGGTAGGAAAATGAGTTTTTTTTTCCACCCAGCTACCGGGGGG
>NW_009601980.1:0-309 GCF_000690535.1 Cariama cristata | reverse complement strand
GGGGAGCCGCAGGCGGGCTCGGGCTCACGGGCCGGGGCACAGGGAATCCCTTCGGAAAGCGGCGGAGCTACAGCCGCCCGCAACTCTCTCTTCTTCCCAGGTGTTACTGCTAAGGCTCAAATTTAAGGCTTTTGTTCACAACTGAAATGAAATTATAACAAAAAGGTGATCGCCGACTGCAAGTGGCTGTCAGCGCTGAGGATGCCCCCATCCAGCGCTTGGTTAAAGATTGCTAAGGGGTCGAGATTAAAGAAGTCGGTATCCTGCTAACTGCCTCTTCTTACGCTTCGTGCACCCGGATCGGAGGGC
>NW_009601979.1:87589-112989 GCF_000690535.1 Cariama cristata | reverse complement strand
GATGACTTCGGACCGACTCTCACAGCAGGATACACAGTGACAAATTTTGCCAAGGTCCCTATATCCCTGAATTAGGAACCTTACCCTCCTGTACAACAATCAGTGGAGGGTCCAGAGGAAGCATTGTGTTATGAAATACTCTGGGGGAGTAAACGGCAACAATTCCTTTTAATCATGAAGTCTTTTTTCCTCTGTCCTCCCTTTCACTCTTTTTTTCACTCGCCCCTCCTCTGGCTCATGTGCTGTCCATCTCCTTCTGGATGTTCCACATGCTCTACCTATAAGTATCATCATGACTGACTTACCAGTGTTCTGGTCAGCAACCACCAACAGATTTTTTTTTTTTTAATAAATTATTTCTAGGCTGAGACCGATTCTGTTTGTCAGATATGAGACAGAACATCTGAAACAAGGATTTAAATGGTAACCATACATATGCATGTAGCTTCTGGTGCAGGAGAAAGGAAAAAGGTCAGACATTCTCAGATTTAGAATAGAATTGGGGAAACAAAATGAGTTTCACTCACATATTCACTGCAAAGTAGATGTGTTAGAACTGTTCTTAAACCATAGCACAGACTATCCTATAGCTCTGTCTGAGCAAATATGTCAATATTCAATGGACAGTCAGGCAAGGATTTAAGGGGATGTGAATAGCACGGGGGATTTGGGGTAAACCTCAGGTAAAAACATGGATTTTACCTACTACTATGTAGGCTTATCTACAGGAACCCCTGAGATCTCTTCCCCCCTGTACTTTGTTTTGGCTGCATTCCTTTTCAAACACAATTAAATCTAACTACCCAAAGTAGACCAAGACTGTGGAAGTCTCACTGAAATTAGTCAGCACTCTCTCAAGTAATTCTACTAGTCTCCGTGAACCTGACTGCAGGAGCAGGTGTTTGCTAGCAAGAGTAGGGATTCCATAACCTCAACTCTACTGATTGAAAATCAATCTGCTGCCAGGATTATTAGAATCCCCGTGCTGAGGATACAGCACAACACCGGACCCTAGGAAATCTATTTCAGTTACAGAAACAACAAATACACAAGTTCACAGGAGATGTGTGAACCAACACAGAGGTTCCTTTCACCTCTTTCAGATCAAACCATTGTATCTTAGATAACGGCTCAAAACTTTCAAACTTGTGTATCTACAATTTGGGGGCATATTTCCTATTTCATCACTTCTAAGCCAACCAATGAAATCTATTCTCACATCTCTCTAACCTTCTTCCTGTACTATCCAGATATCCCAATAGTAAATATACAGAAATCATCTAGAATTCAGCTCCATGTCCATCACTTCTGTGAAACCCTACTGGACTATCAAATGTCTGGGTAGAAGTACACATTCAGTAACATTGCTTGCTTTCATTCTCTGCTTACAACTGGAGTTTGCCATGGCCAGTCTATTTTCTAAGGTTCACTGCTAGAGATATTCTAGAGTAGGCACGTCTGACATATACCCTTGTTTTACTGTGCACCATAACAATACACTACTAAATCAGTTCCCTCCACCAGTCCCACCACCCCATCGCAGTCCCTCAAGCTTTAACACCACCCATTGAAGGCCAGCTTGCTCCGGCTCCTCTGGAGAGACTTCACTTAACAGATTGTTTCTCAGTTTTATTAGAATGACTATAAATACAGACTATCTCAACCCAGCAGCCTAGCTGTTCCTTAAAGTACTGAATTATCTCTGTTGTTCACTGTGTCAGCAGACTAAGAGATAGCAGCCCTGAGAAAATGAGTCCATCTCGGTATAACTCTAGTTTCCATGAACTCTTGATTCCTTGTATTTTGAATTAAATTAAAATACCCTGATTGATACTGGCATACTGGAAAAAATCAATATTTGACCCAAATGCCTTCAACAGTAACATGTTCAAGTGTTACAGTGTTTTCCTCTGGAGAGCACAGATTAGATTTCATATTCATTCAGTCCAGAAACTACAATATTAATGGAATAGAAATGTTAAGAGTTGAACCCACAAATGACAGGTCGATCAGAGATAAAGTTGCTTCAGTCCATGTCTTTGCTTTCTGTCAGATGTTAGAGTCTGAGAGTATGTAACCACAAACCAACAAGTATGGAGTTCAGTACCACTGAACAGACACTACTTGGTTTATCAAGTTAACCAGGAGAAGACACAGGAGTACTTCTTTGCTACTTTGCTACTACTACTTTGCTAAACATGCAAAACAAATAAACTAGTATAGGAACATCTCTCTCTAGTTGGTGCATCATGATGAAAACATACGAGGAAATAAACACATCACAAGAGAGAGAGGAGGGAGGCACAGGAGACTACAGTGTGTAGAAGAGACAGAAAAAAAAACATCCTTCAGTAAAGCTCTACAAAATTCCTCTACCCCCTTTGCCTCGCTGTTCACGCCGTTTGCTTTGTCTTTGTTAGCAGTTGTCTCCCTTTCCTGGTGCCGCTCTTACTTCTTCTCTCCTTCCCCCTTTTTTGTCACTGCCACAGAGCACAGCCTAACAAACCCCACTCCCTGAGGTTTGGAGTGCATGTTTTTCTTCTTTTTTGAATATTCAAAAAAGGAGGTTGAGATTGGGGCTTTGGATTTTGAGTACTCAGCCCAAGTGGAAGGCATTCATATAGCACGTGACATATCTACAACTTACTTACATCCTTTCTCTGCCTACTTCAGTCTCTCTCTCTGAAGCCTAGTATGTATTTATTTACACAGAACAGGACAGCTTTGACAGGAGACAGTGAGTGAAGCATAGTCTGCAACAGCAGCAGGGACATCATTAGGGCACTTGTTTTACCTGATGTGCATCACTAACTCGACCCAGAGACCAAGTCAGTCCCACTCACCACTTCTTTTCTCTCTCACAAGTTGAAATATTTTTAATTTTGTTTTAGATAAAAACCAGCATTTCCATTTTTTAAAAGAAATTTAAAAGTGAATGACCAGCTCTATTCAGAAGAGGAACAGAAAGGTAAATTAACCACTGCTGTTTAGATTCTTGTCTGTTACAGAAGTGATTAGATTTTGCAATTCCAACATTTTTTTTGCCCTAAAAATCCTCTGGGATTGGCTGGTGTCCTGGAGAATTAAGAACATCTGCCAGTTATAAAGTATTAAAGCAGTCTTCAAGCAATATTCTATCACACTGTTTTTGATATTAGAATTACTTAGCTAAATTCAAGTGACTGTTTTACAAGTGGTTAGTAAACTTTTCTAACATAATTAACTAAAATCAAGTTCCTAAAAAAAAAAATTAAGCTCTTCAAATCAGAGGTAGGCAGAGACATCTTGCGAACTCCTACCCAAGCTGCCTCATTGAGGACTTCCATAGAATCTAAACACTACATATATATATGATTGCATATAGGCACGTATTTGTTACTATATATTGTATACATTACTATTTATACAGTATGGTAATATATAAGTATGTATATTTATAACCTATATGTCTCCTAAAACATTAAATTTACCCAGCTATCTACGCCCTGCTCAAGAATGATCCTATCTGCAGTATCATTCAACAAACGCTCATTAGTTTGGGTCCCCTATAAAATGCATCACTGAACACTCCTTTCTTTCATACCATGTTTGTCACACAAGAACTATTATTCACTTGCCTTTCTTCAGGACTCAAAGCCTGGCTACGCCGTGATCTGTTAAGTGAGCTTGGTCAAGTCATCTCAGCTCTCTGTGCCAATGTAAGAGGAGGAGAATGACACTTACCTTCCTAGGCAAATCACTTCATCCAACTCAGTAAAGCAGTCTACAATAAAAGAAAATTGAAAGCCATTAACATTGAAAAATAAATAAGCAAATTCCACGCAACTATTAATTTCCTTTCACGAGAGTTATTCCTCATCCTTTCAGATTTTGGACTGTATCGTAGTGCAACCTCTAAAACAACTCTCAGATTGTCTTCAAAAAATCCCTGAGGGTTTCTCTTCCCTACTGCTGGGGTGATCCTGGGTTCTAACTGCTTCTTCACATTGCTCTGTCACCTGTCAACTGCAGCTCATAATTATAGAATGCCTAGTGCGTTGGCATATAAGTGCTGTTGGTGAACAGATCCCAACAACACGCTTAAGTGCATTGGTAGATTGAGGCCAAAGTAGCAGCATCCTGTAGGATCACACTCCATAGGCTTTTGCAATGCAGGAATCCTGGAAATCCAGGATGCAACTGATAACAGTAATTCCTTTGCTGACTTTCCAAAAGGCACTTCTGCACTTGCACAGCAGCTTAAATGTGTTCCAACCCACAAATAGAAAGCAAATGGAAAGTTTAGCTTATACATATACAAAAGGCGAGGTGACTGCTTCTTCTAGCTTTTTTAGTTTATATTTTTCCCAACATGAAATAGTAAATGCTGTGGTGCAAAGGACTTTAAGAATCAAAAAAATAAGCCCTTTGCTTCAGCTACTGTAAAGAAGCATGACTTGGGAAGGAGGAATTCCCACCACAGTCTCAGAAGAGCATTCAAATATTGTTTGGATAGGTACAAGGTTAGACCTTCTATGCAGGCATGCATACAAGTTAAGTGAAACAGGAATGTAGCCAGAGTGAGAGCTCAGTCGTGACAGTATGCAGAATGAACATCCAAAGGAAGTTGAACTAAATAGAGCTGAAACTTGCAGACAGCTGTACAGGGTTTTTTTGCTTTATCTTAGATGTATGGATTTTTAGGGATAGTTTTTAAACGTAATATATCCAAATTAGTTGAGGATCACTGCCTTATAATGCCAATGACCATTTGAGACATTACGTAGTTTTCCTATTTGATCAGAGAATGGTCCTTCCTACTACGGGCTCCTTCTGTCAGGAACAGCATCACAGAAAGGGGGACAGTCCCAAATTATTAATTTGTAGAATAAAACCTCATGTGAGTTTATGCCTTTCACAGCCTGCTCCTTACAAAATTCACACCCATTATACTGAAGTCTTTCTGATTATTTAGGATTTAGTGGGAGTTTTTTTCATTTTCTTTTTTTTAATGTGGAAGCAAACAGCAATAAAACTCCAGCTCCAGTTTTGTTGTGCCTAAAACTCCTCTCTGAGAAGTGCGTTACCCAGCTTCCTTGGTTTTCTGAAAGCCTTCATTCTTTAGGTCACTGCTGCTTCTGATGCACGACAAGTAAGGAGTCATCAGGAGCCTACCATTCGTACATCTGGGTGAGAAATGACATCCTCTACCCCTTGACAACTTCAGGATTTCAAGAACTGTTCCACATTTTACGGACAAAATTGAGATCTTTATTTTTTCCTTATTTTTCTATGTACTCCTCCATAGCTAACAGGCCAGTGTTTTAAGGGGACCACAAACTGAAAAAGGAGGGACACCAATATGTTGTGTCTTCAAGGAGACCTGGAGCACCTGCTATCAGTGTCGCTCAGCATCCACACATATGCTGTTGTTTTGAATGAAAGAAAGCATAAAAAACCTAATTGCGTGTTTGAAACCTTATGGTATCAAGAAAGTGTAAAAAACTCTACAGTTTTGATGCAATGATATTGCAAGTACCATGTGTATTATTTTTGTGCGACATCCATTTTTCGATATTCCTATAGTGCTGTTATACTTGCAGCGACAGACAATATAACTGCCTCTTTAGGACTTTCTCAGCAAAATCACATACTAATAGCAATAGTCTGGCTCAAAAGTACAAGGTCATCCAGACCCTTTGCAAATATATTCTTCACCAAGGGCAACCGCTACTAGAAGCAACCCCCTAGGTTGTTAAACAGCAGTTCATCCCTTATGGTATGTTAGAGGCACAGACATTCGGAGGAGGGAAAAAAAAAAAGGCATCCTTATTGCATTTTACATTGACTTTCATGAAAATCACAAGTCTTTCCTTTGTGCTTCTAACAGAAATGTTTTAATTCCATTAAAGGAATTGTATTTAATATCTGCATATTTGTCAGCTGCTATCAGTTCTCCTAGAATATAAAGGCAGAAGATGCAATATGTTTTTATATCTGTATGAAATAATATGAGAGATCTGGAACACCTGTTTTGAGTGTAGCTCACCATTAACTTCTCAAAAGGAGTTAAACTGTGCACAGATCACTTTGAACACCCTGAATGCATGCTTGCCAAAAGGGAAAAGGTGCAGTATTTTCACTGACAAGAAACAGTTTTTACAAAAAAACGGTTCCATTTTATGATCTACATAATTAGAGTAAACAAAGGAAAAGACAAGAGACTGGAATTCTTTTCTGTTTATGGACTTTTTTAGTTAGGGATTTGTATTGAAAGTACTTAAATGCAACAATCCAGGTATGATCTTTTTAGTCTATTGTATTTCATATCACAAAAATATGGTCATATGAAATAAAGGTATTATTAAGGGTGATACGTGATATTTTAGGCAGAGCTGGTGCGGGATGACACCTGGTTTTTCATTTTAATGTCAGGTACAGAGTGCCTAAAGAAAGACAAGGGCAGCCTAAAATAACCAAGTTAGAAGAGTTACAAGCATTGTCCTACTATTAACAATTACGTATGAACCCACTGAAGATCACCTCCTACCAGTTGCAGGCAGGTGGCAAGAGCCACATTCCTTGCTGTGACACTGCTCCTATTGCCTGCTTTGGATAAAACAAGTCCACATGAATTATGCTTTCTTACAGACATTTTTAAAAAACACATGGTATTACATTGTTACCTTACAAAGAATTATAAAGAATTCCATATGACAAAAAATTTAACACCTTTTTGCCACCAGTGGCACCTCCACTTCATTCAATGCCAGCCCTCAACCAGTTCAGAGGGCTGTTGGCTGAATCAGATTCCCACTCGCATCACCCTTTGCAGAAGCTGAAATGTGTGTAATGAGTGTGACAAGGGAGCGCAAAGAAAGAAATATCATTCTGCATGCATTACCTTGAAGAGTTAAGTTTTACCCTTACTTCTGCTACGGAGTTCCTGTGTTACACTGTCAGTGTACAATTACAGCAGTCCCTTAAATCAGACTTCTCCTAGGTGACTGCATGCTCCTCATTTTATGGCCCCCACATGGTCCATGGAATCTGTTATATGGATAAGGTAAGTACCCAAGGTTACTCCTCATAGTCCATGGGATCTTTGCTACCAGCTCACACAAATTATGAAAACAAATCATGAAATTGTATTATGAATATAAATTATGAAAAAAGCATCTCTTACCTTGTTTTAAGCATGTTTGGGAATCTTGACAATAGTCCTTCTTTACTTTAGTTCTTTCATCTGTAAAATGGGTAATGACATCCTTTAACACAGGAAGACACTGAAGTTAAATGAACAGCTAAGAAGCATGAGGACACTAGGCAGAAGTACCACAGAAAGTATTCATACACTGACAAAGTCAGTATTTCTACATTCAGATTTAGGTTTGAATCTTGCAAAGGAAACAAAACAGAGGGCCACGACTCAATCAAAGAAAACTAAAGTAAATTTCAAGTTACTACTCATTTTGTGGGTACCAGCCACTCAGGGTGTTAAAACAGGCAGGGACTGTGGCAAAAATTATATGACATCTTGTAATTAAAGACACTTTCACATTACATACGTTGAAAGGGGTCATATTAAGATTGCAAAGACTTCTAGCATTTTCCAACATTTGTGTTCTTGATTTTTCATCCTTAAGGTTCTCCAAATGAAAGCTTTCATGATGCTATAGAATTGTTTCATTCCACCATAATAATTTATTTCAGAGTCCAATCTATTCAACTTTCTTCCACTGATGGGGATTTCAACTCTTCACGGGAAGTCTCTTTGCTCTTACATCTCAAAATTAGTTGAGAGTACTTTGGTATTCATTGTCCCGTGCTCATCATGTTTTGGTCATGGAACTGAAACAGCTTTGAATCAATAGGCGTAAATATACTCCACCATAACATGAATAATGCCAGCCTAGAGGAAAATTGATAAATTAGGTTTTTGTACTCCATTAAATAGGTAAAATGTACTAATGCCAATAGAAGTAAAATAGCCTAATATAGTGGACAATGAAACTCTATAGCCTAGATCCTCAAAAGCATTTTTGATCCTACTTCTCATTGAAATAATTTTGCAGGGATTTTGCACCTGAATAACTTAAAAGATTTATGCCTTTAAATTTTTGTGGCTATTTTGCATTTTATTTTTAAATGAGTAACTCAGCCTGTTGGGCAGTAAGACCACATTTGAGACGGAATATACTATTTTCCATATGCTGTGAGATCAACACACGTGGCCAAATATCTTTTCATCTCGGTCACCAATTTCCTTGTGTTTACCATAACCTTTCTGGAAGGGCAGAGGGGAGAGGAAAGCAAATGGAAGATCCAGGAAAATGACCACCTAGAACACACAACGGTCTGGTAAATAAATGCAAAATACCTTAAGAAGACAGGGAATGAACCCTCTCCCACCCTGTGGCAATCAGGCAATTTCCTGAAGGATGGTATTTCACAGATTGCCAAGAAATAAAAATAGTATCTGTTGTAAAATTATCTATCCCTGTTATTTTTACTGGTCCTTTTCCTGGCTAGCCATTTTACAAAATGGGTATAATACACCCATGAATATTTTGAAATTCAAGTTTCTTCTTCACCTTTTTGCTATCTGTCATTGTTTGGCTATTTTAACTATGGCTTACGTCAACAGTTGAATGCCTTACAATCTTTTATTCCCAACATCCCAAAAGATAAAAATATTTCCATTTCATAGACCAGGCAATAAAATACATTGAGAAGTCTAGAGGGGTAAAGGCGTTAGGTGCCCTACCACTCATGGAAATTCATAGACCAAAGGTTGGCATTAGGCTCCTGAACAACGTTCTAGTCAGGAGTCACTTGAAGCTGGCTGACGCTGCAGAGGTGCACTAAGCCCCACCACTCTCTGGGGATGAAGGAATGCTATTCTTTCTCTGTCTGACTGCATCTCATGGTCCCTTTACCTTCTCTTGGAGTAAAATCAGCCTTCTACTACAGGGTTGCATAATGTCGTGATAAACGATGTTTGTAGCACTGTCTGTTGAAGCTGCATCCTTTTGATTGGCAAAATATAGAAGGAAATAGTAAGTGTGAGCATGGCTGGTTAAGTACACTCATAGGAGGAAAAACTATGAACCAGTTTCTGCTCCTCTGAATACTTAATACAAGAGATTTAAACATTCATTGAATTCAGATAATATTTACTTAAGCCATTAGTCAATATTTTCCTCATTAAGGACAGCAGGATTTGACCCATTCTACAATCAATCCAGTGGTACCATGTAAATAATATAGTTTTTTAAATCACATCTTTCATACAGAAGGATTCTTAAGTAAATGGAATTAAATTTACAGATGCAGTACACATAATATTTAGATGTAATATTAGCTCCATCAGGAAGAAAAAAATCCTGAAAGTTAACAAAAATTGATTCATGCTCCCTGACTGGAAGTGTCTGTAATTTTTTGCACAATAGCAATATGGAATGTATTAACTCCATGAACACCAGTGTCTCCTTTACAACTGCTGTTGCTATTCTAACCACATTATCAACCTCACACATGTTTACCTCAGGGATATTTAGCCAGCCATAATTGACTTTTGCACAAAAACAAAGCTGCAGGCAAGGTTTAATCCTTTTGGGCTTGCCTTCTCACTAAAATAAATAAGTATCTAAGAGAACTGTAACTAGATCAAATATAAAATCCAAGGATGGGGTAAACCTGTTCAGCCTTTTTCAATTTTATATTTCGTAAAATTTTAACAATTAGAATGTCTGGAAGCAAACAACCTCTTTGCATTTAAGATATTACAAATAAACAGAGAACTCAGCATTTCCAGTTCCAATAACAGTATTTCTCTAATTGTTATTTAACCATATCGGACTCCTTCATGGAGCTGGAGTTTAAAAAAGCCTCACTGTTCTACTGATATCACACTAAACCTCAGCCGATAAGGCTAATGCCAGGTAGTGCTGATTACACCTAAACTCTAGGTGAGATTAATCTTTCTTAATAGGGTAGGTGGTGTCATGGTTTCACCCCAGCCAGCAGCTCAGCCCCACCCAGCCGCTCGCTCACTCCCCCCCATCGGACAGGGGAGAGAATCAGAAGGGTAAAAGTGGGAAAACTCACGGGTTGAGACAAAGCCAGTTTCAGAGGTAAAGCAAAAGCCACATGCACGCACAAAGCAAAAACAAGGAATTCATTCCCCACTTCCCATGGCAGGCAGGTGTTCAGCCATCGCCAGGACAGCAGGGCTCCATCACACGTAACAGTGACTTGGGAAGACAAACGCCGTCACTCCCAACGTCCCTCCTTCCTTCTCCTTCCCCCAGCTGTATGTGCTGACCATGACGTCATACGGTGTGGGATATCCCTTGGGTCACTGGGGTCAGCTGTCCCGGCTGTGTCTCCTCCCAACTCCCTGTGCCCCCCCAGCCTCCTCGCTGGTGGGGTGGGGTGAGAGGCAGAAAAGGCCTCGGCTCTGGGTAAGCCCTGGTCAGCAGTAACGACAACATCCCTGTGTTATCAGCGCTGTTTTCAGCATAAATCCAAACCACAGCCCCATACCAGCTACTGCGAAGACAATTAAGTTTGTCCCAGCCAAGACCAGCACAGGTGGCTAAGGGTAGAGTTCAACAGATCCTTTAACCTGGTACTACCAGGGAAAGGAAGCAGTCCTGCACTACTTTTACTCACACACTCTTATTCCCACTCCTGCACAGGTTTGTCTCATGCTGATACCAACATTTGTACAACTGTGTGGTAAATTGTTTCAGGGAGCTGATCTAGCTGAAAACTAGCCATTTCTCCCCCAGGTTAGTTTTAACTCAGATCCACACACCAGATAGTACATCTCGTACTCTGTGATGAATACATGAAAAGGGATGAAGACTCCAGGACTGCGTCTTCTGACAGCAGAGACAGCTTAAATTGATAATTCATCTTTGTCTTCAGATAGGTGAAATGAAGTGTATTCTGGAGTTGCATCCCTTTTCTTCACTGACAACAAAAGAAGCTCAGAAAACTACCTTAAGGCTAAATTTCTAATTGCAGATAGTTGAAGTGAGAGTTATCTCATCGAAGAGCACAGCAGTCCATACTAGGCTAAAAATTTAAATCAATGTATTGTATTAAGAGTTCACACCCTGTGTTAGGTCAATTACCTCAATCGCAGGTAAACGCAATGAGTGCTATCCAACAGATAAGAAGGTAGGGCAATTGGGATAAAATTGTTGCTCCATAAAAATGAACTGCAAACTTCTTATTGACATAAAGCATGTAAGAATTTTATCCTAGTGTCCTATGTTTGATCCTGCTTTTATCCATTGCTTGGCTCTTAACAAATCAATTAATATTTCCCTTCTTTCTCTATCTGTAAAGTGGTCATTACTGGGACTGTATTTGTAAAATGCTTTCTAATAGTACATATGAAAGAATTATTTAAGTGTTAAGTATATTATTATCCACTGAAAGTCATCTGCTGTGCTAGGAGAGCAATTACAGAAAATGTCCTACATATTTATATACAGATAAATCTAGATTTGTGAGAAGATTGGAGAGGGGAAAAAAAAAAAAAAGAATACTTACCTTCATTCACTCTTTCATACATGAAACTTTATATAAAAGCTTTTGTAAACTGTTCTTTAACCTATCTTAAGAATTCTATTCCTCGCAGGAAAAAGAAAAAAGCAACACTTAACTCAGGACATAAACTTACTCAGGTATACAGACAACTTTCATTGCTTCACTCAAGTAACTGCGGTCCAGCTGAATACATATGTGGAAACAAGGAGCAAGTTAACCAAAGAATGATGTTCTACACTCAAAGATACAGGAAGAAGTTTTATTTTCTAAACACAGCAATTTCAGGTGTTCGTAGCAGATACAATATTTTGAAGCAAACTTGTGTGTGTAGGGAGGTGTTGCAATGAGTCATGACTTTACTGTTTTAATCAAAAAGCAACAATCATGGTATGAAAGCCTATGAAGAGTTCATAGTTACTGTGGGCTTTTCCTATTTTGTTTTCATTCATTTATCCCTGAAAATCTACGGAGATGTCAATGAGTAAAAGATCTTCGAACTAGATGCCTTAAAGTATTCCTGTTGCTTTGCAGAATGAAGAATAATTTTGCTTTATCATTAGTATATCGCACTCACAGACAGTGTTAGAGCAACTGAGTGGTATTGGGAGAGGGAGCAAAATGCCAGTCCCACAGGAAGTCCATGAGAAAATTCTGCCTCCCTTCAAGGAATTTAGATACTACTCAAAGCATGACAGGAAAGCGTCAAAAACATTTGAATATTTAAGGCTGGAGACAGTTGAAACTAAGATGGAAGCTGTAAGAAGAGCAATAACAACTGAATGGTTCAGAAATAGAAATCTTTTCTAAAGGATAGAGTGGTGTATGAGAAATCCAAGAAGTCAAGCTGTAGAAAAAGAGGTCAAAAATAGTATCCTGTGAGTACAGAAATCCATAAGAATGTCAGCTCTAATAAAATGCACACCTTCGATATGCAGTTACAGCTGAAAGCTCAGAAAAGTACAAAGCTCAGTCTGGTACACGTTAGAAGAAAATCCATGTTTCTCTCACTGATTGTACTCTGTAGTGATGAGAATCTCAAATAACCATATTTGATTAATGCAAATAAGATTGTGTTCTCATGAAATGGATAGCCACACACATCTTAATTTCTTTCATCAGAGTATAGGATCATAGAATAGTTGAGGTTGGAAAGGACCTCTGGAGGTCATGTGGTCCAATCCCCTGGCTCATGAAGGGTTGCCTACAGCTGGCTGCCCAGGACCATGTCTAGATGGTTTTTGAGTACCTCCAAGGATGGAATAGGGAATTTAATACCACAACTCCAGAACTTGTTTCTTCTCTACAGATACATGTGGTTGTCATTTAATAGAACGATGAGGAAGACTTTTGAAATTTCCTTAAAGTCTTCTTGTAGTCCTCAGAAAAATCTAGAGTTTATTAAACCACTATGTCAAATACTGTTGGGACAGGTTCTCCCTCTCATTATGGGTGCAGCAGAACCCCCTGCAGACTATGAATCTGGCAAATGAATGCTGGAGGACATATGTAAGGAATGTGAATACATCTCAGTCCAAACCCTTGTACAAAAATTAGACTAGGTATATTGAAACTAGAGGAACTGAAAACACAAGAAGTTGAGCCTGCATTGAACCTAATACTTCACAGAAAATATAAAGAGCTGATACCACTAAAGTTACTGCATTAAAGATAAAGATTATTATTTGTCACCAACACTTAATACATCAAGATTCTTCTCATATATTTATGTAGTTGCAGAAAACTGGAAATAATTTTTGCTCAGATTATTAAAAGATGAATTACTCCTATTTTGGAATATTATATGTCATGACCAGTCTAAAGATCATTAAGAGGTGGTCAGCTGTTTTATTATAGTGCTTCTATAGCAGGCCCAGAGTATTTGCAAAGCTGAAATTTGTTTTCTTGTATTTTAAAATCAATTTTAAATCAAATGTGAAGTGGTATTTCATTTTAAGAGTATTAAATCAAGTCACTTACGCATTGGTTGTACGAGTTGTCATTCTCTGGACTGCTGTTATTTAGGAATGAAAAGGCAGAAGCAGCAATTTAGCTAAGTAACGCGTGAGATGTTCCTGGTTTGCGAACAATACTGCAGGTCAGTAGCTTAGCAAATCAGGGCCATTTTCAACGTGAATTTCTAAACAACATCAGAAATGCATGCTGGTTGTAGCACTCAGTGTTAAGTGGTGTAATGGAGCGGACTACATATTCTACTCAGCATCCTCCAGAAGAGCAAACCAGGATGCGATAGCATCTCAAACACCCTCTAGAGCAATGCACAAGGCTCCTTCAATACTAAAGTCAGTCTGCTGCCATGCCTATCAGTTCGTTAATAACACTGAAACTGAGGACAGCATGGCATCATTGGTATTTTATTTATTAGGGAGGTATACTTTTTAATGAGGAAATATATAAGAAAGTTACGCTTTCTTCCCTCTCCAAACTTTCTCACATGAGTTACAACATTTATATTTTGATCTCACTGAGCCTATTTTTCACACAGGTTGTAAAACATCTAGCCTATTGGGAACTATTCTACGTAAGAATAAATAATCAATTCTCTGTATGCTATAATATATGTCTGCTAATGGTACCACAAATCTATTGATCTCAACCATCTACTTATCAACATGGTTTTCTATGTCAACACGTGTGTAAAAAATGGCAGTGGACAATGGCTGGCTAACCACAGAGCGAGGAGGAACTTGTAATGAAAGACTGTCCAGGAATTTGCATAACTGCAAGCTTCACAAACTGGGACGTCTCCTGTATTTGCTTCTCTTTTAAATTTCTGCCACATAGCACGATCAAGAGGTTACGCATCTCGATCCCGGTTTTCCCATATGCTAGCCAGAGTTCACCTATTTGTGGGGTGGCTGCTGGCTTTCTCCTCCCCGTATCCTTTATTCCACTTCCAGCTGCCCTGGACAGTGATCAATAAGTTACCAGTCTATGCTGCAATGACTTCCCTAGCTCATTTCTGCTCCTACAAAAATAAGATCTTTTTCTTATTCTTTTTAAATTTTTTATTACCCAGATCAATACAATCCGAGTTCTGCGTCTGTCTCGCCTCCACTCACCAGAGCCAGCCAGAGTGGGGACCCGCCGGTCTCTCAGTAACGTTCATGTCAAGAGGGCGATTTTTTTCCCCACACTAAGTTCATCTTAATGACTTCCTCTGAGATGTTAGGGGTGGCCTCGCTTCCCTTCGCCACGACTCGCTGTCTCTGTCCTGCCATGTCTGCCTTATAAAATGACGCCTTCCAATTTTAGGCCCATTTTTTCCTCCCCCCAAGTGGTGAATGCTCTGTTAATCTTTAGGAATGATCCTCCCAAGAAGGCTGTAACTTCTATTTTGAGGAAGATTTCAGTCTGGGTGGATGATTTTTATGACTGCAGTTAGTACTATTTCTAATCTGCCTTTGTTATCTAAGGTTTGGTAGAAGGTCATGGAAGTTTAAATTCTGGACCACCTTGTCAGAAATCATCTGCCTGAAGAGTTTTAACCTGCCCGTGCTGTTACAGAGCTGACCCTGCCTTACTCTGGGTGTGTTCTGGGTTTACAGAAGCCCTCACATCGAATTTTCTGTTAATATTCCATATAACTCGTCAGACTCAATATACTTCCCTCCTCTCCACACATTTGGAAAAGCTACATTTTTTATAATTCCAATACAAGATTCTGCCTAATAGATGACTGAGAAATATAATTCTAGGCATTTAACCTGATATGTACAGTGTTTTTGCCAGAGAAACTGCATAACTATAAAACCAGCTGAAAAGAATTCATGGTGTTACTACTCAAGATATTCTGGAACAAAATCTCCTCTCTTCCAAAAAATCTTAACATAGAGCTTGCAAAAAATGTAAGTTCTTCAAGTGTTAAAGGTATGTCCTCTATTTACAAGCATTTAGGGGAAAAAAAAAAAAGAGAGTGCACTTAGAACATTTAAGTAGGAAGAAAAAAGCGCTTTCATTGCTGTCCCAGCAAACAAATCATCACAGATAAAATGAGTTTCAGTTATGTTAAAGCACTGTAAAGATTACTTCAGCAACATGAAAGGCAAATTCTGAAATTAGAGCTGAAATTTAATTGGGAATGGAGTATCACTTTCCCTAACAAAAAACCCGTACCTTTTCAGCCCATACTAAGGCAGGAAGGAAGTAAAGTTAAAATATCTGCAAATTAAAAAGAAACCTGTTTGAAACAATGATCCCGGATTTGTATAAACACCACAGTTTCTTAAAAATGGAGTCTGATTTTCCCAGCATCAGCTTATTCAATGAATTATAACCCCTCTCTTACATAATACATTTAAACCAGTTAATCTACAAATTCATAAATATACTACTTTTTAAATTTTTGGTGTTAATATGCCAATAACACACCAAATATATTCTATAAGTTTTTGCCTGCTGTATTCCCAGATTAAATATGACTATAAAAAGTAAATAGTTCATTTAATGCTCAGCTTTTCTTGTATAAACTTGATAAGATTTGAATTATATTTTAAAGAAACTCATTGGAAACCCTGTAACTTCCTAAAAAAGTTCAGTTCAATTCAACAACTAATAAAAGGTAGAGCACTATTTCAAATTTAGGAGATTATATCTACTGGACGTCTGAATCTAATCCAGTATTTACATGATTAAAATGGATACCCAGAACAAACAAGTAATAATTTATGTACATAACTTTAGGCACCAAAGTTTGAAAAATGACCTAAAAATCTATGTAAAAGGATGAAAAAAAACCCTCAATCAGCATGCATAAACCTTGGCTACCTCTGATAGATGACTGTGATAAAATAAAGGCACTAGGTCAGGAGAATATTTTTGCCCTGAGCTGTCTGCTACCAAACCAAAAGCCCAGGTGGTATTTTGAGGACCAGGAAGACAATTTTTTTTCCATGTCAAGTGCAATTATGCAGTACAGGTATTCTCATATACATCGATCTCGGATTAACAAGTAATTGATTTCGAGATGAAAAGGGGAAAGTAACCTCCAGAGCAGCACAAGATCATTGTTTACTGCACGTCACGGTGAGCACAGGCAAACACAATTCAAAAAATTACTCTTCCAAAATCAACTAGAATCAATCTTTAAAATGATGTCACAGGAAAAAAAATTTCTCATGAGTGACTAGACAGGATTTGTTCTGAGTTTTACGTAATGAAAAGCAGCAACTGCACCTAGCTTCACAGAAGTGTATGTCACCATACAGGAGAAACCCACATCTAATTATTCACCAGAAAATGGCCTCTCTGACATAAACAGGGAAAATTGTTTCATAAATCAATTTTGCGCTAACCTTCTAAACAAAAATGCACTACGCATTTGAGATGCAATTACTTCGCCTTGTACATCATGGCATAAGGTGACTTGATATTCAAGGGAAGGAGAGATGAGAGTTGCTCTTTGTTCTCTGCACTGTACATGACAATCTATTATCAGAGAAATTATAAATATTCACAGTAAATACATGGTCCTTGACGCTCACGCATAGGTTTGCCTGCAACCCCTCCATGTAGTATTTCTTCACACCAGGGCCAGTGACAAGCTCAGCACCATCCTACAGCAGCAACGGTTGTCTGTGCTTGGCTTCTCGCCCTCCCGTTGATGACACCACATTAATAATTTAGGTCCAGCCCTTTCTGTTGTGTATATGGTTAATGGACATTTGCATCTGCTTTCCAGAACCCCTGATTTCTTACTATTTTGTTATTATTTTTATTAGCTTATTATCTTCTTCAGGTAGGAAAATAATCATAAGGACAAATCAGTGCTTCCTTCTAAAGAAAGGAGGAAGATGCAAGCACTATTATTTACACCGTCTTAAAGCTACTGCACTGTTTTTCCCACTTCCTAAAATTGCATTAGGGAGTTTACAAAGAGCTATGTAAAGGAAAAGCTCTTGTCTGGGTTTCATAGAGTGGTATGAAAAGACAACCAGGGATGGGACGTGGGAAGTCGAGCTGTGCTGGTTTTAGCTGGGATAGAGTTAATTTTCTTTGCAGTGGCTGGTATGGGGCTGTGGTTTGGATTAGTGCTGAAAACAGTGCTAATAACACAGGGATGTTGTCGTTACTGCTGAGCAGTGCCTACCCAGAGCCAAGGCCTTCTCTGCCTCTCACCCCACCCCACCAGCGAGGAGGCTGGGGGGGCACAGGGAGTTGGGAGGGGACACAGCCGGGACAGCTGACCCCAATGACCCAAGGGATATCCCACACCGTATGACGTCATGGTCAGCACATACAGCTGGGGGAAGAAGAAGGAGAGGAGGGACATTGGGAGTGACGGCGTTTGTCTTCCCAAGTCACTGTTACGTGTGATGGAGCCCTGCTGTCCTGGAGATGGCTGAACACCTGCCTGCCATGGGAAGTGGGGAATGAATTCCTTGTTTTGCTTTGCTTGTGCAGCTTTTGCTTTCCCTATGAAACTGGCTTTGACTCAACTCACTAGTTTTCCCACTTTTACCCTTCTGATTCTCGCCCTCATCCTGCGGGGGGCGGCGGGACTGAGCGAGCGGCTGGGTGGGGCTGAGCTGCTGGCTGGGTTGAAACCACAAGAGTAGCTCATGGCTTACACAATCACACCCTGCAACTTCAAAGGGCTCTGGAATTCTCTTGTTCTTCACATTCAGTTTAGACATATTTGTTTTCTGGGAGTGTGCCCTAGTCATCACTACCACTTCTGCCCCTCTACTGCAATTGTTTCTTTACATCGTATGGAAATATTCTTGGCTTGTTCAGTCCACATGACAGGGACACTTTGGCTCAGGTTCTCATGGAAGTGAGGTTATTTAAAACCTGATTTTCTCTCACAGCACTGAGGGCGTGCAAGAGCAAGTCCTTTACTCATGCCAAGAGCCAGCCATGAACCCGTGTGCAGCAAGTCCAAAGCTGCCTCAGGAAGAGGTTGCTTTTTACAAATAGCTTGTAGTCAACAGAAAAGAAATAAGCTGTAAGGAAGAATTTTTTTTTATGAGACAGCTATAATTCAATAAATAAAGGATTAGAGGGATATTCAAAACGAAGGTGTCCACGTGGGAATGCACAGACAAGTCAGTGTGGATGAAGGAAGCTAGTGGGCTTACCAAAGATGATGCCATTTGCATAATACATCAGTTTATACTTTCCTGAGGATAAACATAAACAGGGAAATAAACATCTGTAGCAGGCCTTGTATTTGCTTAAATCCAAGCTCATTAAATAGTAAATATCAAATTACTAATAGTTAGCTTAGGTAATGTTTGTGGGGGAAGGGTTAAATTTACAAAATTGCTCAGCTTCGTCCCGACAAATCTGACACCAGCACACTAACAACTTCTTTTCTTCGTTACTAATTTTGGTTTTAAACCTTGAGGCCATGATTTCTTTAGTGCAGTGTTGTGATAAACCCACCATTGACTTTTAATATATAATTCTGCATCCGGCTATACTATTTGCAAGTTATAATATTAATCTTTTTAATGCTGAAGATAAATTAATAAATACCATTGCTGGCATGAAATAGGAGAATGACAAGGGTTGAAATACATGGATTGTGGCCACTTCATCATCTGGTGTCAAAGCAAAAAGCATTGTGCCTCTCTCCATAACGTCATCCTATTCCACTTTTGTCCTTATATATATTATGTCTGCTTTTTTTTCTGGCACGTGATATGCATTCAATTAAGTAATAGCACTCCAGATGTGGTAAGTGCTCTGCTCTAGTTTTACATCACAGCACAATGTGCCGTGTATTAGCAAACTAGACAATGATCTGATTTACTATGTGTATTACACTAAATGTGAAAACACCACTCATAAATTGTATTTTTTGTATCTATCACTTAGTCTTCCACTGCTATTACCTGACTTTAAAAACCGTAGCAATTACACAGTAGAAACAACTTGAAAGTTCACAGCATCCTGCAGGAGACAACGCATTGTAATGCATATCCTCAATTCTCTGCAGGATTCAGCAGACTGCAAATCTGTCAGGGCCAAGTCTGCAGGGAAACTGTACTTTTCAGCCGTCTCTGCTGTATATAATCCACATTATATGATGCAATAAGATATAAAATTGTCAGAAGAGCCCAGAGTTGTTCTCTCTTTACTTAAAATTATATGTGCAAAGACAAGGAGACTAAAGTAGAGTTTGTATGTTTTTGGAACTGAAATCATATTGGCAACATGATACATCATAAATTTTAAACTGTCAGCTGTCATGGTTGATCTTATGCAGGTGCTGAACAGTAAGCGTTTGTGCTAAAATAACACCACGTTATATATCAGCCCTGGTAAGTGTTGGTCCACGCTTTTATCTAGTCACAGTAGACAGAAATAAACAAATAAATAAGCACACAGCATTGTGAACACTCACAAGTAGATACATTTTTAAATAAATACTTGAAAATAAAACCTTAATAATACTGACTTTAGTAAACCAATAAAGAAATTTAGAGATCCTGGACAGATGGTATTGTCCTACAACATTTCTTCAGAAAGTACACTGACACAGCAACATCTCCAAATTCTGGCAAATGCTCATTGTGACAAAATCATCAGCTCCGGCTATAATTCAGATTTTGCTCATTTCCCAACTTCTGTCCACAATCCCTAGCTTAAGGATTTTTTAAGTAGGATCATCTCTCACCCCCCTTGGAAACCTCTCAGGCAAACAGTAAAGCCCACAAAACCGTGAGAGCTACCCTTTGGTACCAGGAGGAGAAATCGGCAGCAAAGGGTGGGCTGGATAGGAACTGCTTGATCCAGCCCTGCTGCAGCCAGACTAGCTGTGGCTGGCCATGCCTTTATACAAAACTTTAAATCTAAGCTGGTGGGACCAGGTGGGGTGGGGTTGCTAGACCTGTACCAAGCAACGCTTTGAGAGGACAACAGTTTCAATTAAAACGAACATCAGCAAACCCGTCCCTCCGTGTTGTGCCTAAACTGCTCCCAACTGCCCAACAAAACGCTGTGCAGAAATACCCTAGTTCACTTTTCCAGACCTGTACGGGGTATCTGGCACAGCAAAGGTACATCACTGTTCGTAGGACTCGTTAGCTTACCCAGCACTAGTCTGGGTTTGATGCTCCTTGCGGAAGCACAGACAACGCCACGGTGCAACCCCAGGCAGCGACCCGCATCCTGCTCCTAACTCCATACCCGCGCCCCTGCATCTCCCAGCTGCAGCCCAATGCTATCACACAGAAGAGATGCCCAGTAGCAAACATTTCATGCTCACATTGCTGGTTTGTGTCAGAAAAAAAAGAAATTGAACCTTGAAATAATGGGAAGCAGATGACTAAACAGATCATTAGAGGTAACCAGCTTGTCAACAGGTGATCAGGCTAGGGCACATCTGTGTATAACACACAAACACACAGAGTATTGTAACAGTGGGTTGGTTTTAGTGGAGTTAACCTATGCTGCTCTTCAAATAATAAGACACGGGAAAAAAATGAAGGTTAAACTGAGGATTTTATTAAAATGAGTATGCTCTTTAAAAACTTATCCTTATATAATGGCAACCACGCTCCAGTTCAGAGACTTTTCAACTTGTTTTTAACATGACTGAATAACAGACCTTTTCTATGTATTTATAGCTTGACAGATGTAAAAATTTTAATTTGAATGACTTCACATTTTGGCCATTATTTGAGGGTTAGAGGTGCAGAGGCCCAAAAGTGACAACTTCCATTACGTGGTTATTATCCGCATCTCATGCTGAGAAAGTGGCTCCAGAAATTAAAACCTCAGGGCCACACCTCACCCATGTCCCTCAGTTAGCTGCTGCTCCCTCCCGCAGATATTTAAGCTCTTCCCATTAGTACAGTAAATGATTTATGATACAGCAGCTGTGCAAAACTACAACCTGAGAAATGTTGTTGCATCGAAAGAAAATCTCTGCTTTTCTCTCTTTCCTTTTAAACATTTAACGGTGAATTCGGTGCTTGTCGAAATTACTGGAATCACCGCCCTTTTATACCCAGGTCAGGCATCCTGGCTGCAGGACTGGCAGAAACCAGGAGTTCCCACACCCCATCCCACTTGCTTTGCTCAGGTGTGAGGAAGGGCCACAGGAGCAGTTGTTTATCAGGCTGGTCCAGGACAAGTGTTTATATTTGCTGCACTGAGCACTTCTGCACTGTTGTAGATCAAAGAATTACACACTCTCTCGTCATTTAAGAACTAACCTCTGATTTCACAGAAAGCAATGATTATTTGGTTGTTCCTGTAATGGGACCAAGGTTTAGTTTTAATAGGTTAAGCCACAATCGTTAACTGACTGGTGTCTATAACAGGAAAATCAAAGGACGATGAGTAAGGCCAAGTGGGTGATTTCTTACTCTAATTTAGTCTCTGGGAATGGGTTTGGAGCTATCACAAAAGCGAAGAAAGCAGCTTAGTATTTGTAGATCCCCCTCGATCCCCTCCCAGGTGCAGCTATGCTGGCTGTAGAGGTTGCTGATCCCAGCCCCATCCGCCCGTCCCACCGCTGCAGCTCTCCGCCTCTTCCAGCCTCTTCCCCTGGCAGAAGGGCTTGTATAGCCAGCAGCACCGGCCACGTTAGCTGAGACTAATTATTTCAACTTCTTAAGCTTATTTGGCTCATTTTGACCGAGATGCGTTCGGAAGCAATTACACCAGCAACTGGGCAGCAGGCCTGTGGGAGAGATAGCTCTCCCTTCAGCAAAGGGGTGGTTACAAGGAGCTGGGGGCTGCCCGGAGGCATCGACCTCTTCGACCGACCCCAGTGCACCTGGAAAGGGTGTACAAACACCAGGTCGGTCTCACTCGGGGAGCCCAGTTTGAACTAATTACTTCACAGGCAATCAAACAATCATCAGCCGATAACCACTTTTGGATATTGTGGATCTGACTGATTCAGACAAGAGACCAGAGCTGAAATTCTCTGTATTTGATAACCAAAGTTCAGAGCCAACTAATTCCCTTCTGTTAAAACTGCCTACAGATGCACACACACACACACACAAAGGTTTTCTCTCTCTTTTTCCTTTGTCTTGCACCCCGAGCTGTAGTTGCAGATCTGAGAGAGGGCAGGCTGAGCACTGTACTCTCTCCCACCACCCTGACACGTAGCGAAGCCCACCCCTAGCCATTAGGGCCTGCAACACCAGCGATGGTAGCAAAATAAAAAGGTTGATGCCATATTTGTCTAACCCAGACAAGGCAAAAGCACTTCTACGGTAAAAACCTTACAATATATAGCATCAAGGAGCAGAATATATATTATATTGGTAGGCTTTATTCTTTTAAGATGCAAGCACAGGGGCTCGTGTGTGTGTCTGCACAGCAGAGTACTTAGCATTAAAAGATTATGTCCTGTTTGTGCAAGAGGAAATGGGCCATTCTTTACTTTCCTGTGGCATTACAATTGCCAGCCCTAATTGTCTATCACTTTCTGGGTAGTATTAATGCTGCTTTAGCAAAGATTCAGATCCACTGGCCTTACCAGCTCCCTTTTAAACTTTCAACGGTGTAATTAGCCTAAATCATATAATAAAAGTTACATAGCGTGGTAGCGCACAAGTAACAATGGCATTACTTCTGCATGGTCAGAAGTTTTAGAAAAAGTCTTTTTTTTTTTTTTTTTTCAGAAAGATCCAAAATTCAGTTGCAAAAGTGAGCAGCAGCAAACAGTTCCTGTAAGAAAAGAGGGGGCCTGGGTTATGAACTCTTGAAAGGCTCGGCTGTGACGTTCTAGGTAACATGTATGGAGCTTTAGCAGCTGGGAAAAATGCAGGCAGCTCCCCAAAGAATTTAACAAGGTAATCCGCTCCCCAGCAAAATTAAATTTAAACTTGCACACGTGAGGAATCCACCTTCAATACCTCAATGATGGCAAAATCTTTGTTGATTTTTTCCAGCTTCAGCTGACGTCAATCACAAAGCACTCAGACTTGGATCCCAATTGTCTTCTCCTGCAGTCATGACCTGGAATGCCAGAAAAGGTTTCAACCAAGGAGTCAGGAAAATATAGAGCATCTTTTCAGTAATACTAATAGGGTAAGCCCTATCACTGGTTTAAACCCAAAGAAAATCAACTTGTAAGATGGTTGTGGTTGTCTGTGCTAGGAGGAAACACAGCAATCCATGAGGTCACTCCCAGCCCAACGTCATTTTATCTGGGCAAGCTTAAATTTACTTACTTTGACTCTGCAAGCGACTCACATAACTGTCTGCCTATAGCTTTGTGGGATGAAGGGCAACAGGTTTGATTCTGCTCCGTTAAAAGCAACCAGCAGATTTAGATAGACGAACACGAATAAGATAGCCCTAAGTTACTAAATCAAACAGTCATTAAAATACTTGCAGTAGAGGAAAAAAAATGCTCATTTTTCAAGGAAGCAACTAGAATAGCCATAAAAATAGGTAAAAAATTACCATCAGCTTTGACAAACAGAAAGCATTTCTTTGTTTAAATACAGATGCATCAATGTCTAGCAACATTTTCAAAAGCATTTAAATGACTCAGGAACTTAAGATCATTACATGTTTTTGAAAAACTTTTTATTCTAAATCAGACTGCACAGAAACCTGTGAAAGTTTTAAGGGATGGATGGACAGATGGCCCAACTGGTTTCTTTTCTGCATTACTTGCCTGCAGCTTCTCCCTCCGTTATCTGCCTTTTTTACTCTCACTTTTTTTTTTTTTTTTTCTCTCCTTTTTTTTTTTTTTTTTTTGGGGGGGGGGAGTGCAGCACTCAGACAGGCAGCCTGTTTCAAAGCTTCAGTGGGTAGCAGGGAAATACTTTAGAGATCAGGTGAAATGAATTCAAGACGAGTGAAAATGGTCTTTGGTTCTGCTCTGCTACCTTTTACTGAAGATTCACTGCAGAGACGTGAATCATCTCCATCCACACTGTGCTTTGCTTCTTGCAGGCATTTTTCACAGATCCCTCCTGCTTCTTTTGTCTCCTGGTGTCAGACACGGTGATTTACCACTGGTCACTGTGGCATTAAGGGTTTACTACCAGTTAGAACAAGTGTAAGAGAAAAGGAGCCTGCTGCAAAATAAATAAATAAAATAATGGCAGGCACCTGGTAATAAGGAATAACAATTAGGTAATAAAGTCAGGGAAAAAATGGGAAAGCACAGCTTCTGTTCACTTGGCTTCCAGCAGAAACCCAACATTTTTTACTCTAGATCATCTAAAATCTCTACTTAAAGTAAACTGAGAATACAATTACATTCAGGCAACTGGGCTCTTTGTCTTTTTGGAAAGAAATCTCCTTTCCAGATAGAACGAACAACGAAATAGAAAAAGGGTAAAAAAATATGTATTTTTATGAAACCATTAATAATCAGACAGATATAATTGTACAAGACACTAATAGAAACCATTGTTCAGGGAAGAAGACAAACATCAACATGATAAAATGCTGGTTTTATAAAGCATATGAAACTTCAGTTCACTTCTCCTAGTTACCCCCTTAAAAATAAATAAAAATCATGTCTTGAATATAATAACTGTGATTCCATTTAGAAAATCTAAATCACCATTTTTCAGAGAATTTGAAAAACCTAGGAGTGATACCTGCATTCTTTAATTTGATTCCTTCCTTTGGGGATTGTAGCTAGTTTCTATGTTTATGATCAAATAGAAAAAATTAGGAATATATAGGAGAAATAGGCATACCTTGATGTTATGTACTTTACCTGAAAAGGACTTTTGTTTTCTTCATTTAAGTGTAATAGCGCAGAGATCCCCTACATGATACTAAATTTTAATGCTAATAGTATGCTAAGAAAAGCATGTACCACTAACCGTTAAAGCCAGTTTCCAATCTATAGATACTACAGTACAGAAGAGAATCAAAATTATTTTTAAAGATCTCCAGAT